>NC_089692.1:5767303-5852303 GCF_031753505.1 Anomalospiza imberbis | reverse complement strand
AGAAATAACTTTTTTTTTTCATCGGGAAAACATGCAAAACAACTAAAAAGAAATCCCAAGTCATTATATACCATTACAGCACTGGAACAAACTTAAAACCAAACAAGAAATGCAAACTATAAAATTCAAGTTATTGGATGACCAGCATCACAGCACATATCACACTGCACAATATACGAGTTCATCTGGAGGGGTGGAGGGGCACTCACTCAGCACATACACTGTGCCACAGGGAAAAAAGGCAGTTTGATCTCTGAATATCAAATTTCCTTGCTTATCTCGGCTGCATCACGATCTACCTCAATAGAAAACAGGTATCAGCCTTTCCTACTGCACCTTGATAAAGGGGAGAGGAAGAGGAACAGATTTTATATACATGCTGCAGAACAGAAAACTGCACATATGAACCACATCTTTATGAATAAAATGCATCCCTTACTGTAACATACATAACAGCCTTGTTTGCAAAACATAATGAAATTTCAGAAAGAAGAATTCAGCATTTGCACAAAAAGCAGAACTCTGCTGCAGCCTAGGCACATGTCTCTCTCTTCCCACAGCCTGCATTTCCTAAAACTGTAATTAAGGACTTTTGCAAAGCATGGTCCAGGATACTATCCCCAATTCTGTTAAAACAGTAAGAGCCACTGGGTGTTACTTTGATTTGAACACAAGTGGAAGGAGTTTTGAGACAGCAGAGTATTGATATCACCTCTCTCTGCAAACCCTGCCTGGAGCCAGCCGAGCATTCATGTAAATACTTGTTTACAGATTTATAACACATATATGCACACATAGCAGAAGTTCTTAAGGCAAGCCATGCCTTTCATCTCCCTGCTCACAGAGCCCAGGGCACAGCCCGGGCTCCTGGAGAGCCGGGTGTCCCCAGGGCTGGGACTGCACTGGGGGCAGGTGAGACCACCCTGTCCTGCGGCGTGTCCCCAGCACTCCCTGTGACCAGAGGACAGCTTGGGGGTGAACACACAGGAGTGCTCTCTCCATGCACCATGTCCATACTAGTCCCCAAATCCACCCTACTGACCAAAAAGGTGAATTTATGACTCAGGGACCTGTTATGAGCACAGCTATTCTGGAGGTGTTTCTGCTAGCCTGGCGCACTTCCCGTGGGGCTGGGACAAATCAGGAGGACAGAAGGACTCCAGGAGGAGGCACAAACCCACACACCATTGATCTGAGTATCTCCACAAGCTCTTCACAGCTATTAAAGTCCATCACATACAAAACTAACAAGAGCAAATGGCTAGGCAAACCTACGTGACTGTGTCTTGATACATCACACAATAGCTTCATTTAGCTTAATGCAATACATTACAAAGCCGGCACAGAAGTTAACATTAGTCAACAACATAATGGACAGATAAGTGTCTCACCATGGTTAAGAACATACACAGGTTCCATTATAAGATCTATTTTTAGCCCCTCCTTTGCTCCCTCTACTCAAACTGTACAAATAGCAAAATTGGTCTGCTTGAAAATACTGAGCTGAAGTCAAAGGAAAAAAATGTTCCTGAGAAGTCATGGAGAGATGGACGACTTGTTTTAACTTAGACATCACTCTGAATTCTGTAATAAAATTGTAAGGATGCCAGGGGACTGCACAATTTTCCATTTGCTACCTGGCTATAATTCACCTTTAGGTTCACTGTGGGAGAACCAATATTTCCTTAATTGATATTGTTAAAAGTCTGCCTTTTGGACACTGAAAGGTCCGATCTTCTTGCCTCAGTTTTCAGCATTCTTTAAGAGTCCTGACCACAGGAGCAACAGGCACATTGCAAAGTAAAAGACAGCTGATTTATTTTTTCCTACTGCCAAATACTGCAGTTACTATTAGGTTCATTGAAAATTAACTTCTATACAGGCTTTTTTAGTAAAAGTTTCTCAACTAAAGCCACCACTGTACATTAGGTATTCAGTAAACTTTGTCCCAAAGACTTCTGGAGACTCCCAGGTAATTAAGTGGTAATTCTTACAAAGAATTAAGGTGAAATAATTTTTTTATATATAGCTGTATTTTTAAAAAGCATGAACATAAATATACATTGTGCCATTTTATAATCAAAAGCCCTTTTTTCTTTTCTGAAACTGACTGAAGGAAGCTTTAACTGCAGAAAGGAGATAGAGTTTAGCTGTGACACTTGTTATGTCCTTTACAGAAAGCCTGAAGGGTTTGCTTCATGAATGGTGAAAAACTTGAATAAAAAAATAATAGTTTTTACATTACATTACTATAGTCAGAAATCTTAAGAAAACCATACCAGAGATCTGAGCTTATGAGACAGCAGTAAAAAATCTTTGATGAGTTTTGAAGTTTATTCCAAGCTCTGGTTTGTTGTGTGACTTCAGCCAACCCATTTCATCCCTTTCACCTTCTCTCTCTCTGTAATTACTGCAATAACCAATAAGCTCCACTGTACACCTTTGGGTCAAGTTCCCTGTAGGTTTAAAAGCAGGTCTGCTGATTTTAATGGAATTGCACAGTAATGCAGAATCTGGCTTTCATATTGGGATGTTATAATTAATTAATGCTTAAGAAATTCTTTACAATTATTTGTAGTAATAAGATACACAAGTGCAGTTATTGTTAATGTACTGAAAGTACCTAGGAAAAACAAAATCAATATACAGTGTGCATAATCTGCAAGTGCTGCAGGTGGTCTCCTCATGTCAGAAAGAACGTGTGACAAAGGTGACAATAAGTCTGTGTCCTCCCATGTTTGTTGTCAGAAATGTTGGTCCTTACTAACTCAAACACTTGAACTTTTCCAGGTTTTTTGTGATGCTAACACCACTGATAAATCCATCATCACATGCATTTCAGCTCTCAACAGAAACACTCTGACTCCAGCCTATTTCACTCCATCTGCCTTCCAAGGGCGGCAGGAGAAACAGCATCCCGTGCTGCAGCTCAGGTTCATCATGAGGTGAGAGGTGTGGAGAGAGCAGGGCCAGCTGTGAGGTCCCACCACTGCCCTCCTGCACTGGCCACGAGCAAGGAGCCTCCAGCCACCCAGAGCTACCCCAGGATGGGCCTCGACACCTCGAGCTTTAACCCCAGCCGGCACCCAAGGACCACGAGCCACTTGCTCATGCCCTGGGTAGGATGGGAGGAGACTCGGAAAGAAGGTAAAAATCCTGAGTTAGGAACAGTTTAACAACTGAAATAACAACAACAACATCAACAACAACAATAATAATAATAGTAATGCTGCAGTGGAAAGGGAGACAATGAAAAGAGAGAGGAAATATAAACCCCAAAACAACCCAGCCTGCACCCAAGCAACAATTGGTAGCTCCTGGCCAACTCCCCAAGTTTACACGCTGAGCCTGATGTTCTGTGGCATGGAATATCCCTGTGGCCAGCTTGGGTCAGCTGGGTCCTGGCCATGCTCCCTCACATCTTCTTGTACCCCTCCTGACTGGCCAAGCATGGGACACTGAGAAGCTCTTGGCTTTGTGGGAGCAGTACCCAGCAACACCTAAAACATCAGTGTGTTACCCTCATTATTGTCACCCTAAAGTCCAAAACACAGCACTGTAAAAGCTATTAGGAAAAAAATTAACTCTATGCCAGTAAAATCCAGGAGAACAGCAGTGATTAGTGATTTTGTACTGCCATACAAGATAAGCTTTATTGTTAAAAATAAAATAGCTTCCCATACTTTACTCAATTTGCACAGCAAAAACTGAAACATGATGGTTTATAAAAATTAAAGTCCTTTTTTATAAACTGCATGAACACAACCATTCATCTAAAACTGATAAAACTCACCTTTATTTCTATAATTTTAAATACTACCTTTTTCCCTGGAAGCTGAGATTTTCAAAGATTCATGTACATGAAATGCCCAGTTCTTAGTGAAATTAAAATTTCAGGATTTGAACAGGAAAATCCTTTAGAATTGGCTAAAAAATGACAGCACTTAACTCAAGATTTTCAAACTGTCTTCTACCAGCATTCAGTCCAGAGTTTTACAGCCAGGTAATGAACTGCTGAACGTGGCACAAAAACCCTGCAGCAAGTTTTGCTGAGGCAATGGGCTCTGTCAAAATATTCTATCTCACCTCACAATGTAATGTTATATAAACTGTTTTCATTTTTGGTGAGTAAGAAAAAAAGGAAATATTTAGAGAAAATTAACTAATGTGGACTAAATTACACTTCAAGACAAGGCCCATGTCCTGTGTTCAATACAAAGGGACCCTGGTTCTGAGCAGGGCCTCTGGTTACCACTGCAATAAACATAAAGAATAATGGTGGGTTCAGACATAAAGGGTTGTTTTAATACCCCTGCACTCTATCAAGGTAGTGGACATCAAAGGAAACACGAGAAATAATGCAGAAATGATAACTGCTGTTGGATTCTATGAACAGCCCATTCCTTTATCACAAAGCGTTACCCATACGGCATCAATTACAATGCTTCCAGACACTACAGGTTCAAAGAAAACCAGAGAGGTAGGGAAAAGGGATGAAGTTTAATAAACAAGGGCCATGTTGGCTTTTGGTGAAAAGTACATTGTACTATTCATTTAAGAGACCATGAAGAAAGCAAACTTCTGGGGGTATTCAAAAAATGATCCTGGATAAATGAGCTGATTCTGACATTCTAGTAGGAAAGAAAGCAAAGACCTCATAATTTTATGAGAGCATTTTTCTAACAGGGCTCATTAAGACAAATGCTGATGAGATGTCCATAGACATCATCTATGGACGATGACACGGGCATCGTCAATTACCTGTTGGTTTGTTTTAGTTTTATTTTAAATTCATTAAATAACTCATGGTTCTTGAACATTATTTGCCAAAAGAAAAAAAAATCCAGTTACCTGCTGTACTACTTCTGTATAAAAACACCTCTTACATGCATTTTCAGTATCTGCACATAACTACTGCAGCAGTGACTTCTGATTTTATAAGCATCCCTCTGTACTTGTAACAGCAGCAAGTTCAGAAAGAGCACTGCGCCACAAATTAAATACCCACATTCAAGCTTTTTAAGCTCTGAGACATAATCACTGAATAAAGAAAGTAAAACCTCTACTACATGAAAGCAAAGAATCCTAAATAGCTTTGTGAAATGCATACCCTGTAATATAAGAATTTTATAGGGATATCTTACACATTAAGATCCATTGTTGGAAACAGAATTAGAAAAAAAAAACCCTTCAAAGCAAAAGCAGATTTGAAATGTAATTTTTCTTACACTAGTATTTTAAAAGTAGTTCATAAAACACTTCATGGCACAAAGGAAACCAAAATAGTGTTAGTGTATCCTAGAAAGATTAACCTGCAACATATCCCAGTGTCTGAAATCAAACATCTGCATTATTTGATCTAATGCTATTAATAAACATGAAAGCTCTGGCACCTGTGAGAGAGTGAAAAATGGAACACAGAAGTATCTTTTAATTAAATATATTAATGGTAAATAGCACTTCAGCAAGGGAGTTTTATTTTATTTTTTTTTAATTTGGCTGTAGACTAAATATACACCCAAGTAACTTTTAATTATTTTAATATATATTCAGGTAACTTTTTTGGTTTATTTGTTTACAAACTGACTTGTTCCCTGAGGTCTCAGCTATCACGTGCCCAGCAGCAGGTAGAGCTCAGCTCTGCTACAGGAGGGGGAAGAGGAGCAGCACCTTGGTGGAACTGCCCACCTGAACCTGTGTGACCCCAGCTCTGGAAACACAGGGCATGGCTGAGCTCACGGGGGCTGTGACACTGCCCTGCCTTGGGAAAAGGTTCACACACAAAGCTCTTCTGCAGGGGCTGACAGCACAGCCTGGCAGGGGTAAATCCACGGGACACAAAGCTGGCAAAGCCAGCACGAGCTGCCCTCTTCTCCTGCACGCTTTCCATCCTTTGCCCTTGCCCAGGCAGGAGGGAGTGGTGCCAGGAGCAGGGCAGCAGCAGGACAGACACCCCCAAAACCCTGACAGGGCCCTGCCAGCTCCTGCTGGGCGCTGCTCTGCCTCCCCCCAGACCCTCCAGCCCCAGCCCCTGCGCTAGAAGGTGGCAGCCAGAAATTCTGTGCGCAGGAATGAGTTGTGTACTCTTCCCACAGCCTTCAGCAGGAGGGAGAAAAGAAATCCTTAATTCAAGATACAAAGAAAATATGTATTAAACAGCTCTGTTCTGTTAATGAAACCTGTATTTTAAAGAGATGGAGAACACAGACCATTATAACGTGAGGCTCTGCTTGACCGTTTAACTGATTTACAGATCCGCCCAGTGAGAACGCAGGAGTTCATTTAGTGAAACGTATGTATGAGATTAACAATCAAGGAAAGGCTAAAATTAAAATGAAGAATGAGGAGAACATTACCAATAAGAATTTTCAAGCGCAGAAAATACTGGGTAAAGCTGTTACATAGTGGCAATGCAGGAAACCGGTGGTTTATTTTCTTGGGATTGTGCATGTTCTGATCCCACACAGTCTGAGACATATTTTTCAACAACAAGCTGATACATTTTCTGTCTGATCATTATGGATTTTGACAACATCATTTTGGAACCTTGGTTACGAAGATATCAATAATTAAATGCTTTCACACTTCGCTCTTGTGGATACTGGCAACTTATCTTTGTCCTCCGAAGAAGCTAATGGTATAATGGGCAAAACATCAAGAATAATTAAGGAAAACACTGGTATAAACTCCATCAGAAAAAAAAAATACAACTTTGTGTACGGTTCCTGCTTGATACCTCACATCCTGCACTTAGTTTCAGAATAAGGGAAAGTTATTTCTTTCTGCTACATCTTAACCATGTTTTGTCTGTGTTTAGAGAAAGAAGTACATGCTGTAATTAATGATTTAACAGCCTCTATGTGTACTCTCATTTTCTAGTTAAAAGAATAACTGGTTGAAACAGCAGTAGCCCATTTCAAGAAGCATCCTTCTCCTTTTGCCTTTCCTTGTAGAAATGTTCCCTGTAACAGTGCTGCTCAAAGTCTCCAGCCTTGATTTGCAGAGAAGATACTGCAACCCAGTGACATCTTAGAGAGGAGGGCTGGGAGAGAAAAAATGAATTTTAAAGAGCACAATGTCTATTTTATACCTCTAAGTATATAATCTGCCCTAACTGGGAAACTCGTACAGGGAAATTCAAGGATGTACAAAGTCCCTTTCAGCAGTCAACACACAAGGCAATAGAAAGAATTTAAAGAGCATGTAAAAAGACAACTCTGAGCAACCTACCAATATCTTGATGCTGTCACTGTGAGAAACCAAGGCAGAACAGATTCATTTGGCTGAAGAGTGGATGCAGCTTTATACAAATGATTAATACTTGGCAACCCCCCTCCACTTGGCTTGTCACCAGCAAACTCACTATACTTCCTTCCCAGCCCTCCATTGTATTTTATGTAATGACAGACTCGGCTCCAGGATGAGATGAAGCTCCCGTGTCTGGATCAAAAGCAAGGAAACCTCACAACCAGGGATATGAACAGCAGTTTAGCTGCAGATTCCATGGACAACTCGAATCTGCAGCAGATGCCTCACTCTGCACCTATAAACTCATCCAGGATCTTCATCCCATCATCATTCTGTTCTGAGGATTAAGGTACAGTGCAGGAATGGTCAAAAAGCACTGAATTAGGATGAGGGGCTTTGCTAAATCAAAAAAAACCCAGAGAACAGAGAACAATACCATCTAGCATGGTTGCTTTTGCATCATCCTGGACAAGTCCCAAGCAGAACTACATAATTAAGCAGGCGATAATGCACAGCTGGCCCAGAATACTCCTGGAGAGGGCAAGTCTTACGGTACAGAATTACAGGACTCGGAAACAGCATTCCACACCCCAGAAATAAGGAACAGACTGGGAAACAAATTGAGCCAAGGACTGTGTGGGTGGTAGGGCTGCACTGCATCTGACCTGTGCTTGAATACCTGGAGAGGGAATGAGGGCTTCCCCTGGCCTTGAGAGACACTGACTGGTACTACTGAGTGCCTTCAAGAGCTGGAAAAGCTTCAATGACTCCCATTCTGTACCTGCAGAATACAGCAAACCATGGGTTACCTGACCTATGGAGCCCGCTTCCCTTCCTACCAGCAGTTGCACATTACTGTACATCCTTCTTTTTACAATGCATAATCCTGTAATTATTTGCACACTTTTCCATTCTTTTATATAACAATTCAGTGTCCAAGTTGGTGACAAAATTCTTACAAAAACCATATTAGCTCCACAAATGTTTATCTTTAATCTACAAATAACTACATTTGGAGAAAATGAAAAGCTGCCTTTTCATCATTAAATTATGCAAGACTTGCAATCTTTATGAGTAAATTTGTTGCAATGAAAATGGACATCTTGGTATGAATTACAAAGGACTGGAAAATCTGAAGTAGAAATAAGCCACCAAAAAACTACAGCAAGAAATATTACAGGAACCAGTATGTCAACCCTAATTGTGTAATTACTTTTTGGCTTGGTCATATAAGCTAGAAGCAAGAAACAAGAGACAATGGTAATTTCTTACTGCTGAAATGAAGGTGTCAAACTGTCTTGTATGCTCTGTGTGCTCTAAGCTAAAGTTTACATTTATATCATGTTACTTCAATTACAATCTTAAAAAAGACTTGAATGCTTTAACTGCATTAGGCCAGGATTCGTAGATGTTGAACACACACACACAACCAGTTGTCCACATAAATACATTTTCACATGTGTGCTTGTTTATGGATATTCTAATGCACAGATCACTTGTTTGAAAAATAAAACTTTGTTTAAAAAGAAAAAAAAAAGTGCATTTTGAAATATTCTGCAGTTGTGGATTGTTTTTTGGTTTTTTTTTCCCTGAGGAATTTAAAAGATTAATGTCTGCAGTGACATGGAACACAGCGAAATTCCGTAATACTCCTAGGCCTGATTTTGACACCCTGGCTCACGGGTGCCTGGATAACCTGATTTTTACAAGCAGCTACCCACTGCAAACACACAGAATTGTGCCTGCTCTGAGCCCTGCCCAGCACCAGGAGGTGCAAGGCAGAGGCGGCTCTGTTCTCCCATGGCTGCCCCCAGCTCCCTCCCCATCCTCTCCTCCCGCACCCTTCCCGTTCCATCCAACGGGGCCAGTCATTAGCTGTCTTTCTCAAAAGCAGCCCAGAGCAATCTTTATGCTACTGCACATTATTGTCACTTTATTTTATAACTTATTTGTTTTCATTTCTTCAATTTGCCTCTCGTGGGATTGACCCCTGGTGCAGCACTGACAGACGTGTGTGTGAGATGAGCAAACTTCATCCTTTGGTAGACAGACAGAAATCAATGGAACAAAGACTGCTCTCCAGTACATAATCAGAACAGAGGGCTGAGGGAAAAAGAATGTGAAAACCAGAAACTGAGTATATACAGAATGGGCACTTGTGGGCCTAATCAAAAACCACACATGGGTGCTGGAATCAGCTCAACCAAATATGACAAAACTTCTAAACCACATTGTCGTATATTTTACTGATACCACACAGTTTTCTACATCTTGTTTTAGAAATGTTTTTAACCTTTTTAATGTGATTATTGTCAAATGCCAATGCACAGAACTGTGTTAAGAATTAGGAGAAAAAAAAAATGCTATAAATAATATATGCTATAAAATTACTTAATATCTCTTTTTACATACAAACGCCAGGGCTAATTCATATCAGAGCTACTTAGGAGTCTAAAAAAGTTTAGCTGATTTATTTTTGGACTCTTTCTCAACTGACTTGGACTTCAAGAGGCATAATTGCAGGGTATTTGTGAGAAGAAGTAAAAAAACTTGCCCATGATGCAGCAATTACTGAAATGCCAAGTATCCAAAGTGCTTGACAAGCTGGAATATTAAGATTACTTCCAGGACAATGGCAAATTACGGGGTTCACTTCTTAGTAAATTACACAGGTACCTAGTAAAGATGCTGCTACAAAACATTGCCCTCATGTATATACACCGTCTTTCTCTGTACAAATAGATTGTTCAATCTCTACATATAAACTATGCTTCTTTTATATGTGCACATAAAGTATAGGACAATATAAGAGTATGCTGTCCATGAAGCACAATTTTCAGAGAAGCAGACCCCGTCCAGCAATCATATCCAGTCTCAATTCAGTCAGTGAGGTAACTAAGAAATCAGGGTCATACTATTTGTCTGCAAAAATATACATTTAATTTAATATACTAAGAAATATAATTTGAAACAATTTCAGGAAAAGTATTTTTGTGAAATTGTCTAAAAATCAAGCAGAACAATATGACATAATTTAAGAATATCTATAATTAATAAAAATCCATTTCTGTATTTACACAGTATGCAGAACCCCTTCCTCTTTTATTTCAGAACTACATGATTTAAAATATCTTTTTGTGAAGAGTAAGGCCAGATTTGAAAGTGAGACTCAAATGCAAACACTGACATGAGCAGAAGCCATAGCCACAAGATCCAAGGCCAGTTTTGGCTCATTTTTACCTAGCTTCCTCAACCTTTAGCATAGGATATGAGTAATTGTGACAACTGTAACATTAGCTGGTTTGGCTTTCCTTAGACTTTTTCCTCCTTTTCTGTTTCCCAAAGAACTTGATAAGGATTTTTGATTGTTTGTTTTCTTTCCTTTTTAATTTAGCATAACTTGACTATTAAGAGGATTCTTTTTTCTTTGCGGCCATTTAACTTCCACTTCAGTTTTTGAATTGTAAAACTTAAAAAAGAGACCCCTTCCTTCAACAACTTAAAAATAGAAGTTTCTTTTTCTTTTAACTGCTTTTCTCTTAGATTGAATGACTGAAGATAAAGAATATACTGCCAGACCACAGCGAAGGCTAAACACATAAGCAAAACAAAAACTGATTTAGAAATTCCACCCAAAAGTGTCATCTACATATCACAGTCTCATGACAAAGCTGTACATTGTAAGCATTAATTCTCAGATTTTTCTTGTGAAGAGATGTATATTCTCCACCTCCCACTACCCTCCGTATTATGGGTTGAAAACTAAGATATACAAAAGTCTAATTTCCCTTTACAGAAAATTCAGGAATTCCTAGTTCACAGCATTGTTTATACAACTATATTTTTTTTTATACACAGAACTGGCCACACCACCAAAGCACTGTCAAAATAGGAAAGTTCAAAATCATAGCACTTACTATAAAAAATTCACAAAACAAACAAACAAAAAATAAAGCAGATATTCTAAGGCTTGTTTCTCCTGGCAAGCTCTGTAGTTGCCAGTTCCACACAGAGCCAGCCTGACTGGGATTCAGGCTCCTTTGGCAATATAATGATCCAATGTTCTGGTACAGCCGCCTGGATACAGATGGGGATTCCCTCTTCCTGATGATCCCTTCAGTACTATGGGATGAATAAAAACCCTGTTCGATCCTAAATTTTACTAAATTTCTCCGCCTAGTTTCATTTTACCTCAGGAAAAAAGAAAGCAAAAAATTATGCTGTTGTTTCCTAAGATCTCAGCCTCCTTTGGCTGGCAATGAACAGACCTACGAACATGAAGCTACACTGTGCCAAAAGCTGTATATTCTGGATATGCAGTGTGTGTAAGAAAGCCTCAAGTACGTTTTTTTCAAGGAATGAATATGAATGAGAACAAAAAAATTTTAAATATTACTGTAAGGGAACTATGTATTTCACTGAGTACCAATATTCTCTCACACTTCATAAAATTTACGTTGAAAAATCACTATTTTGGTGCATAGACTGACAGATTATGAATAAATCTAATTTCAAGAACTTAATCTGTCACTGCAATATTTTCTTCCAAGAAAAAATGCATGTATATGTATCAAAAGTTAGGTTTCTTAAACCAGGTATTCCTAATTTTGATGTCTGAATTCATCTCTGTCATTTGAAGTTTCAGATCCATGAAAGACACACAAAATAATTTGATAAATATATATATTATTATGAAAGATATGAAGATCTATTCAAACTTCCAAATACCAGCATTTACCACACACTTTTGACTGAAGGCAGGTTTTGTGAAATAGTTTTTAATAAGGAGGCCTTAGAAAACAGGAGAACCTGAATATCAAAAGAATGTATTTATGACGATTTGTTCCCATAAATAGTTTGAACAAGTAGCTCTTTTAAAAAGTATGCCTGTTTTCAGGCAAAGTGGGAAAATTAACATTCCAAGTAACGGAGGTTTAGGTAACAATCTAAAGCTGCATCCTCATAAGAGGATTTTATAATGGAGTTGCTGACAGACTGGAGATGCCACTGAGGGCATGGCTGCAGTAAAGATTTAAGGGAATATTTGTTAAAAATATTCTCATGTTATAAAGTTGGTGGGTTTTGGTTCACTGTCAAATTAAAGACATCTTTTTTTTATTTTTCATCACTCATAATAGCTTGTTCATCTTTTTTCCACTGATGTCACCGATATTTCATGAATGCTTTGATCTTACTTTTAATGTAATTTATATACATGCAAGCACCAAAGGATAATAAAGATAATACCCAGTGTAGTGTGGCTAAAATGCAACTTCAAACTTCAAGACTACTAGTAGTTGGAATTTATGTTCTTTCTTTCTTTGCCATGTTTTGTCATAAGGAACAGAAGTAAAAAACTCTGTTGAAGGCATGTTTTGAGAAAATGTCATCTATATGCACAGAGACAAAAAAACAGTAGCAGCTTTAGAAGTCCTGGCTTGCTTTGGGGTTACCCACCCCACAGCTGCTAAACAGATCAGGTACAAGGCAGCCGGCACATGACTGCCTATGCAGACTCTAGCTAGTAAATGTCATTTTTCACTCATTTTACCAGAATGTCCATTTTAGACTGCAATAAAGGAAAACCAGCAACCGAAGACAAAAAGCTACTGGTAAAATTACAGATTTGATAGGAATATTTTGCTGAACTTTGATTGCAGAAATGGGAAGCAACCTTGACACAGACAAACACTATCCTCCTTTTATTTTCTTCAGAACTACTCTGAAGGTGAAGAGCATTTTTTCATACACAAGAATGTGTAAAACCCACTGATTCAGGACAAAACTATCTGCAGAAGATAAGAACATCTGTAGTGTTCTCCTGCCGCAGTCTAAACACTGGGCGATAGGCTCCGCTCCTCCTTGTCGGTGATAGCAGACAACGTGTGCTCCTGACAATATCATCATTATAAACTTTATTATTGCTTTTGGTATTTCACGAGATGTCTGGCAGTCGAGCGCTCAGACCCTGCAGAGCGCATCGTTCTCCCACGTGTTTCATGGGTATTTACTGGATTCCAGTAAAACCCAACCTGTTAATGCTTCTGGAATGTATAAACACTGTTAACTGCTAAATTCCCTGTATCAACATTTCAGGCATAACCATTAAATAAGTTGGTTGCTAACTGTTGAGGAAGATTTTGATTTATTGAGTAAAGTATCATCATGGGATGAAAATCAAGATCACATTTTTAGGGAGACATGACATATTATCCATAACGAGATGTAATTTTGCACTAAAAGAGTAAGGATAAAGAGTGTGTTTTTAGAATAGAATCAACAGACAAATTTGTACAATGCTGTTACCTATTGATACAGACACTTGACTGATAACATTGTCTATTTATAACTTAATACTCTTCTGAATATTAACAAAAGTTTCTTGGCATCCCATTAGTAATTGTATAATTATTTCAAAACAGATTAAAATACTCCACCTAATTGAATGCCATCAAACAAAAATCTCCATTCTTGATTGAGACATCAGTATTACATTACATTCCTCTTAAGAAAAACAACTGCTTAGCATCTACTCCCAAATCCTTACAGGTTCTTTAACACAAAAAAGGTTACTTGACAAGTTGAGAACCCAGCCAAGAACCATCTACAAGAATCCATCGGTATCTACACTACATCAACAATGAGCAGAAGCACAACATAAATTATCAGGTAACACAGATGAAATTCTCTTCCTTAAACTGGCACTACAGATCTCAGTGAAATCCCAACCAAGTTAATAGAGAGTAAAAGAATAATATTTGATTTCAGTGGGCTTTGGCCTGGGTCTGAACAAGAACAAGCGCTGGAAGCATCCATGCCTTACTCTGAAAGACAATCCACAGCAGTACCAACTGCTCCAAAGCTTTGCTTCAAGCTCTCAACAACCAAGTCAGACTGCGGAGTATCTGGAAGTGCAACAACCCCCAGGAAGCTGCAGGCCAAGCAATGACCCCCTGCAGCAGGACACTGGAGAGTACTGCCCAGCAAGTGCTGGGATGTCCATGTGTGTCTGCCGGGAAGGGCACGGCTGCAGAGGCTGACCTGGGGAAGCGCTGGGCAGCCCCTCGGAGCTTCCCTCCACATTTCTGTCCTACAGTGATAGGGAAGCAGGCTCAGGACAGGAACTGAAGCTCTCCAGACCACACCATGTGAGCTCATTTTCACCCTCCATGGCCCTCGAGTGCCTGACCCGCTGGCGTCACCAGCTGACGCCAAGCTGCTGTTGTACACAGCAGCTCCTGTGGACCCAAGGAAGGACAGAACACCTCCTTCCCCCACACAGGTAGGTCCCACACTGAATGCAGGCAGGATCCCCATTCTAGCAATGCAAATTCCTTAGCTTAAGAAATTGCTATTTTAAAGCTTTTTTGTAGGGAATCTTGGAATCTACTAAAAAGTAGAACACACTCCCAGTGATCTGACAGATTTCAATAGCTATTACACACAGTTTTTACAAAAAAAATCACACAGGGACATCTCTGCTGGATGTAAGCAGCAGAATCTGGGGAATCCACAGCATTAATATTTTTACATGTTCCAGTGCTGAGAAGACCCACTCCTGCATGAGAACTCCATTACGCTGGGTGTGACACAAACATCCAACACACAAAGACATTTCTACTTCAGCAAAGTAAGCAACTACTTCACATAAAGTGTATCTTCCAGTCCTTACAACAAATCACACCCTCATTTTAACACAAAATTTAACTGTTTCATTTCCTTTCTCAACATTCAGTAAATCAACTGTATAAAATGTTTGCAGTGTCTATAAAAGAAGTTTTTAATTTTAGCCCAATGCAAACACATAGTATTGTTAGCTAAAAAACACAGCCAGTGAAGATCAAGTAAAAAAAGATGTTTTCCTTTGAGAAATGTTAAATACTTAACTTTTTCACAAATGAGCACAAGTTTCTAGAGGATGATAACTTTGTTTTGTAATTTGTTTATTGCTTAATCATGAAGACCAGATTGAGCATTTGAGTCACACAATTTTGTGTTGCACACTCCTACAACAAGAATGTGCTGTAAAATTTTATTTCTTTTTTCCTTCATTCAGCTTACTGCTTGCTTGTCCTCCTGCTTATTCAGCTAACTATCTCAAAATGAAATGCAATCACACAGCAAGATTTCACTGCTGCTAGAGTATTTTACACAGAAAACATATAAGCATGAGGAAATAACACACCACTATTCTCATATATTACATCGGACTATTTTCTAACTAATGGAGATAGGAAGCATTTTATTGCAGGCCCTGAGCAAAAACAAAGGAAGATGAGGTATCCTGGGTAAATGATACATTTCAGCAGATAAAAAACCCACTCACTATCTTTGCTGTCTCAAGTTCTACCTTCTACTTTTCAAATATTCTTTCACTAAAATTTGCAACAAGTCCAACCCAGTTTTGTCCACCTCGTTTATGTCTCTCCATTTTCCTTACAAGGTTAAGGTGGTTGCCAAAATTGTACTCTTAGCCCAAACTAATTAAATTAATATGGCAAATGCAAAGGGATTTGGGGGTTAATTAGGAAGCAAGACATATGTTTAACTCTAAAACAACAGCACGGTCATGTACAGGATTTTGAAGGCAAGTGAATGAAAGTAACACATTAATTCAGGTATTTATATTTTAGGGATCATACAGTGGTTTGGATCACTACCTACCAGTCTTTTCTTCTGCATGGCACTAGTTCTTCCTTCCCTTCTCCTGAAGGCATTTCCAACCCTGCTCCTTCCTACACAGTTACCCTAGGGATTAAAGTAGTACCCTGCCTGATGGCTTTTGTCTGATGATTCCCTACCTCCAAGGCCATCTGGCTCTGCTCCTGGATTATCAGCTGACACGAGTTAGTCATCCTGCACCTACGACAGTAAAACCATTATCTTTTACCCCAGCCACTTCTGAAGACGTATCCTAGAAAACATGCTGAATAAAACGGTGCTTTTCATCATATAAGTAAGCACATACAAATGTATTTTATGCATTTCACTGCAGTGTGACTTGGACACCAAAGGACAGTCACTTAGAGAACACCAGGACATCTTCTAAGCTTCAGGTTTAGCTTGCAGAAGACTTTTCTTAAGCCCACTGCTGACAAACTGAAAACTGGAGATAAGAAATATTTCTGTTTCATTGCACAGCCTGGCAGGACTGAAGCCCTAAAATCACCATGCATATAAGAGATGCAACAGCAAGCTGCACTGAGAGGAATAAAAAGGGCAACTAACCTTAAAAATGTGGAATAAAAAGTCTCTCTTACATCAGAAAGCTTCAAAAGGAAACACATCTCCTCCATCCTTCATGGACACAGCACGCTGTAAAGCCAGTGAGAAATGCCCTGGATCTCTGGCAGGGAGCAGGACAGACCTGAGCACTGTCTGGCACAGAGCTGCAGTGTCAGCCTGGAACAGGCAGGGGCATGGGCTGAGGGAAGCCTTGCACATTTGCTCAGTTAACGTTCAGCCAAGCACATTATATATATTTTTTCAAGATATTTTTTTCAGTATACAGATACATGTAACTTAGTGGTTCCTACTGAGATATTACATTCTACTTAACACAGCGACTTAAACACT
The DNA here is from genome assembly GCF_031753505.1 of Anomalospiza imberbis. Taxonomy (NCBI): domain Eukaryota; kingdom Metazoa; phylum Chordata; class Aves; order Passeriformes; family Viduidae; genus Anomalospiza; species Anomalospiza imberbis. The sequence goes on along the minus strand of NC_089692.1, from coordinate 5,835,479 downwards.
GGCAAATGCTTGATTGTCATTTGACTGTTTATTTTATACTCTCTTTGCACATTCTTCCACCATTTAAAGCAAAACAGTTTACTATCTGTGCCGGTGTTAATGTTTGACATATTCTGTCCATTTTTCACTTCATATGAACAAAAAGGCAATGCAGCTTTACCATATTCAGTACCAAGGTATTTCAAGTTTCTAAACAGTTTTCCCTATACAACTGCAAAAGCAGTCTGTATTTGGGGAAGGATGAGGAAGAGGCTAGGACAGAAAAACCCTTTCATAGAATCCAAACTCTTTCACCTGTGCAATAAATATTGTAAATGAGGAACAGCTATTCCGTCTTTCCTCAACACCATGCATGGAACAGAGTCTGGGAAAAATAAGAGGGAAAAGATGCATCTCACCTTAATGAGCAGAGAGAAACATTATCATAGGGAACTTTCATATACTGTTCTAAAAAGTCACTATCAGACTAAGAATAACCACCTATATTCCAACATGCAGCCATCTATCCATGTGTCTCTTAGCCAACATTTCCTTGATGTCAGCACTATATATCCCTCCATTAGGGAACCACTGCCACAGCTCCCCTACCAGTAAATAAAACAGTGATCAGCAGATCTGAAATACAGCAAATACTTGAAAAGGTATCAGAGGTGTTGATATGTGAAAAGGAGACAAATCTGCTTCCCCGCTAAGAAGGAAAGAACTCTTTAGCCATAAACATGTCACCTCCCATGCTGGCATGGCTATCCCACATTTATTTAATCCACAGAAACGTGCTAGAGAAAGCACTGCATTCCTGCACACAAGCATCCCCCATTTGCCCTGTACAGGCACAGGGCCCACTCACCTATGACAAAAAAATGCCAGTAGTATGTCAGACTGAATTACTATTACATATAGAAGAAAAAGAGTTAGTCCTGCTAAAAAAAAATACCTGCCAGCAACTCCAGACAACATCCTAACTTTACAGAGAAGTGCTGGGCTGTCAGACAAGGGGGTGCTGACTTTAGTCATGCAGTGCACAGATGATATTTCTAAAGCTAATGCTAACAACATGCAGTACTATGCTTTTAAAGAGTTTTTTTTTAATTATTATTTCTCACACAAACTTTGGTGAACATGACGTTCTGAGGAATCACTAATATGAAATGTTACTTGAGGATACAGATCTCTCCAAGTCATCCAAGCTAGCTGCAGCCTGAGCTTCCTGCCCCCAGTGTTGGAAGAATAGCTCTATGCAGCAGATGTGTCATACCCAGCACTCAGATGGCACCCCATTTCCTTCTTAGCTGTGTTCTCTCCTCCTCTAAGTAAATACTGGAATGATTACAAGTGAAACAGAGTGTGAGAGCAGAAAATGTGATACAGGCTACACACAATTAGCAGAGGAGCTGCTTGTGACACACTGACACGAAGAACTGTGCAAAGAACACTCAGAGGCATCAGCCAGTGTGAAAGGGATGGTGTGTGCAGAATGGTGTATAAGGTTTTCCTTCTGCAGTTTAAATTCCCAGTATTTCACAGCATGTATCCTTGCAAATTTTGCTGATAATCAACATATCATATAATCATATAATATCATATATATAATATAATATAATATCTAGTTTTGATATTAAAAGTAAGCGAGTTTGTTCTCCTGGCAGCACAAACTTGAAGTTTCTTTGTTCATTTCTAGAAAACAGGGTAAAGGAAGTATAAAAGTAAAAATGGAAGAATACGGAGGGGCAGCATGGCAGCCACCTCTGCATCACTACTTACAAAATACTTTGTAAAAAAGAAACACTACTAATGCAATCATCATACCTGTGTTCTCCTGCGATCAGTCTATCCACAGACACCTTCTAAGCATGAACAAACACCAGAGTTGGGGTTTTTTGGACTACATGGGCATTTTGCCCAACAATCAATCAAAAGACAGTGCATTCTCACAAAAATGTTGTGCCACATTACAGCCTCAGACGCAGCTTTTGGGCAGCAGCAGCACTCAGCCCTGCTCTGCTGGCAGCAGTACCGGCTCTGCCCAGCTGTTTTACACACACGGGTCAGCACTGCACTCCCCAGAAGTGCATTCCTGTGTACACCTGGGCTGGGTGTGCTCTGCTGCACCCACTGCCAGGACACCCAAACTTGGAGGAGTTGGAAACTGGGCTTTGCAGCAGCACTCTCATCATTCCAGCTACAAATAACTGGAAAATTGCTGGAAAATCAGGAATGGGCTCACATGAGCCTGTTACTACTCAGGTTGATTGGAAATGAGATAGGTGCTGCCTGGACACTTTCCTGTACTGAAGAAAGGACAGTGCTGCAGCCTCGCCGAGCTTTGCCTGCCTTGCTGGTGGCAGAGCTCGTGCACTCCAACTCTGCTGCAGGAGACAGCCAAGGAGACAATGCCCTGGAAAAGTGGCTCAGGATGAAAAGGCTGGATGAAAGCCGTAGGACCCTCACTTGGACAGACTAACCACACACTCCAGTAACTGCCAGTGAAGATAGTGAAGCTGAAAGAGGCTTAGTGCAAGCATGCAGGAGATTTGTGACAGAAAGTTAGAACTCCATGTCAAGCCTTTCATGCAAACAATAAATATTACTTATGCTCATAATCAGACTTTTCTCCAGCATCGTCTTTGAATGTTGAACCTTTTTCAATTAATTAAAAACTATGCACTGCAGAGTGCATATTTTATCAGCCCTCAGCTGCTTAAGTGTCTAGAAAAGACCAGGCAGTTTTTCTTTTTTCCAGGCAACCCAGAGCAAGTACTTGCAAGGGTCATATCTTTTTAATTATCTTTTCTCTCTTTGATTAATTATTCCGTCTGACAATAGCGTGTTTCTAATGCTATTCACCTGCCTTTGATGATTGACAACTTTTCTGTCTGATTCAAAGCAAACAGCTGCTGCCATGATTGCCTAGCAACCAGGATGTGATGGATGAGCCCCAAAGATGGATGGCTGCAATAAATCATGTCTCCAGCTATAAAACTGAAAAAAGGGATAAGAATAAAAGCGAACAAAAAACAAAACAAGGTTTCTTCCCATGAGTGCACTCAGCTCCTTACCAATTACACCTGAAATGGACTTTGTGTCTATTAATAGCAAAGTTTTCTAATCAGTAAGAATGCAATGATGCCATTTGTATCAAGGTGTGTTTACAATTGTTACAGCAAATTGGCACTTGTACTTCAATTACCTACTGTGTTACACAAGTGCAGGAGTAGCAGAGCAAAGTTTTACCTTATAGCGTTGAAGGCTTTATGAACGCATTATGTTTTTTCAGAGTTTTTTCATGGTGTTGGACTTGAATGAAGGGTATAAACTTGAATGATCCTTACTTTTGACAACTGAGTGTACCAAAAGTAGATAGAACTGAAAAACTCATTTCTATAAAACCCATATAAGGTCCCTGCTGGCTTTAAAAAAAACCAAACATTTTAGCCTAAATGTTTATTAAGAGTTGCTGTCATTCCCTTCTTCTAGGAGGGCATCCTACAATCAAAGAAAAAGTTAATGTGATAAGCAGTATTTCAAAAATACCAGCTACCTGTGCAAATTCAAGACTGTTCCAACAAAGTAAATCTCGTCTCATTTTACCTACTGCTCCTGTAAATCATTTGAGTTTTGTAGGATGCACCAGGCAAGGAACAGTCAATAGTTTGTCAGCTCAGAACAAGTTTAACCAGGCTGCGTATTGCACTTGCCTGAAGATGCACAAACACCCCAACGCCCGAAGTTCTGGCACTGCCTATTGCTGAGGCTGCTCCATTGTTGGAGTGTCTACCTCCTGAAAGTCCCTGCCTGCACTTCCAAGGAAAGATCTAATTGCCTATAAAAAGCTGTTTCCTTAATTCTTCCAGCAGGTGGGGGTGTCCTGGTTCCAGCAAAAGTGCTTCAAAGAGGGAAGGGATTGCCCTCACTACTTACACAGCCAGGCCATCCACCCTCCAGGAGCACCCTGGACACTTGGGAGCGAACACCAAGACTCAAAGATTCACAATCCTGCATGAAGAGCGTGGGTGGAAAAGAAATATCTGAGTGCTGAAATAATTGTGTCCTAGAACCTTCCTTTGCCATTATTTGGGATTCAGAAAAAAATAAAAGGCACATCCTGTTAGCAAAAGGAAGCTGGAGTGTGTTAATCTGTTCACAAGCACATTTTTATACTGGAAGTGGCAATGTTACATTGGATCAGCTACAGTCCTGCTTGTATTTTAGTGTTACACACGGCAAGTCTCTGTGTTCATGCAAAAGGCTGCCTGTATCCTTGCACGGGCCACGGCTTTGTCTACATTCTTTACAATTATTGAAATGCTCCCACTAAAAACTTAACTCTGCCTCTGCCTGTCCCTCTCCCTGTTGTACAAACACACACACACATACACACACGGAAATCCAGCCCCTAAAACAATTGTAAGGCACTCCTGTAATGACCGGCGAGTATCTGGTAACAAACAATGAGAAAGCAAAGCCATCAATCACAACGTGCACGCCGAGGCCTCCATTCTGTCCCAGCTCATCCAACTCTCAAGTTACAGCTTTACACGGCAAGTCTAAATAATATTCAAAATGATAAATGGCACTATAAGCCTGATATCCATCATCAATCTTTTTTTAAGGAACATCCATCTTCAATAATGCACGTTTGAATCATGTGAAACCAAGAGCTCCCAGATTCATTTACACAACCCCCAGCAAGCTGGTGCTGCTTGAATGATACGTGTCAGCCAGTTTGTCCCAGCTGCCAAACTTAAAAAAAAAAAAAAACAGGGGGAAAAAAAAAGAGAAATTAAGAGAGACTGAGAGAGAAAGAATAACGGAGGCGAAAACCTTCAGGGGACTGAACAAGGCGACTTAGCAGATAACACGAAAGCACATAACCTCCTCGGTGAGTGTGCCAGTGCCCCCAGCACAGGCGGGCGCTCCCGTCCCCGCTCCCTGCCCCTGCTCCCGGCCGGAGCACACCCAGCAGCGCCGGAGCGGGAGCTGCCCGTGCCCCCCCGCGCTCTGGCAGGGCCCGGTGATAAATGACACATGTCATTCTGTCGGGAGGGAAGGGTGGGTCAGTGATGTATGGCTCTGCTGAAAAGGAAATCGACTGTTTGGCATGGTGCGGCTATTCTCCACCAGGATTTAGTTTCAGAACTCTAAAATGAAATCTCCGATGTTTCAAGTGCACGGTTAGGGCAGGCTGACGTGCGGCTGAGGCAGCTTGCTGCCTTTCCCCCCCCCCCCATGATTTTTATTTTTTAACCTCTCTCTGCCCTTCGGATTTCAAAAAACTGCTCCACTGACTGGAAACTGCAAAAGAACTCACATATATCAAAGTCTTCAATAGTTATGATCCATGATAAAATTTAAATAGGTTGAGGTTTCTATTTTTATTTATTATTGGGGGGGGGAAAATGGCATGCAGGCTTGACACAAAAGCAAGATAAAAATTAGCATGTTTGAAGTAATCGTCCCACAGCTTGACATCTGCATAGTAAATTTTAAAGGAAAAAAATGTGTCAGGCAGGCATGAGCTGTTCCCTCCCTCCCCCCCTCTTTCATTAGCTCACTGGCAGGGTGGCACTTCTGAACCTCATTACTGCAGGAGGATTTATGAAGCTGAACCCAATGGCAAAGAAAAGGCATCTGTCAATAATTGTAGGGAGCTGCACTCACAGCTTTGAAATCTCATTAAGTATGCAGTTATCAGGCATAAAGATCAAAAACATTACTCAACTCCGACAGAATCTTATGGAGGAACATTAATTAGCAACAGGCCTACAGTACAAAAAAAAAAAAAAAAAAACCAGACTTCCTCTCACACCTGCCCAACCCACAAACCAAAAGAAACACTCCTCCTCCCTCCAGAAAAAAATAATTCCCAGCATCTGAGACTGATCAAGTACATGAAACAAGAGAGACGAAAAAAAAATCCAGTTGAGACAGTCTTGGCGGTGAAGAGAGAAAAGGAAGAAGCTGTCAAAGTTGAGAAGGATGTCAGCACTGGCCCTGATTACAAGGGCCTATACAGTTCCCAGGCCTTTTATCATCCCTGCCATCAAAAACAGACTCTGTGTCACAGATGGATGACTGATGGCTGCCAGTCTGGAGCAGCCTGGCCAAGCCTCCTGGAGGCCCCTGCTGCGATCTGGCCCTCCAGCAACAGGCTTGACCTAGCAGGGAAAGGGCTGCCGGCAGCGAGCCCAGTCCCAGAGACACTCAGAAACAGCACCCTGTTCTGTTCTTCCCCAGAACAATCCAGCGAGAGCTTGGTCAGGGTTTGTTTGTTCAGCTTACAGAAGTTAAATGTAATACTGCTGCTTGCCACGCAAAGCTGTGCATTATTTGAAAATAACACCAGCAAAAAAAAAAAAAAATTAAAAAAAAATTTAAATAAAACCTTTACTTTGTCCACGCTAAATGTATTTTTCTAATCCTGTTTCTAGTTTGCATTTTCACCACAATTTGCATGCTCAATTGCTTAGAAAATACATGAGAGAGAAATATAAATTTGGGGGGAAACATACAAATTCATAGGCAAAGCTGGACCATAAAACCAAGTGACCTTTGCAGCATTAAGTATTGTGTGCAACTAATTAAGAACTATGGCCATATTAACATTTTTTGTTACAGAATCAAGGATATCAGCTACACAGCTTAGCCCATTGCACATATTTTTTTCATTTCCTCCCTATCAAAAACTGTGTTTGCAAACAATAACTCAAAGCTACTTGTTAAAAAAAAAAAAAAAAGAAAAAAAAAGAAAAAAGCAGGAGGAGGGAAATCACCTTCTGTAGTCTTTTTCCCACTTGGGACCATGCCTGAAAAACTCCCTCTCTAGTTACATGCTACCTTTCATACCTTTTATATTTCCCATAATTTTGCGCTACAAAGAAGCTTTCCACTGTACAGTTCCATTCCTGTGTTATTTCCTGTGTCCTGAGTTTTGATATAATGTACATATTTGCCTCTCCTTTCATGAAATATACAGTGATATTTATGTCTCACTTGTAGCCACACTGAAGATTGGCTTCTTAATGAACTACATCTTTAATACCACACAGAGTCAGGGATAGTCGCACGCACATACAAGACAACCTGCCTGTCAAAATCTTTTCAATATCTGAAATTAATTCATTTACTAAAGTAATGTACTTTTAAAAAAAATCTTAGCTCTGACAAAATATGGAAGCAGAGGTTCCGCTCTAAACAAGATTTTTTAAAGAATTTTACAAAAAATGTTACAATAAGGTGTTTATATTTTTCCGTATGCTTACCATATTACTTTTATTATGTGTAGCATCAAAGTGATTATAGCAATTACATCTAACAGAATTAATTATAGAACATCCCATCATTTCTAAATACATAATGCATTAGAGGTAAGCCAAAGAAAGAAAACATCTTGACTGTGGTTACTATTGTTGGAGTATTTTTTTTCTTTAAGCATGAAGGTGAAACCAAAGTAGGAAGAAACATAGAGAAACGGTGGGGTAACAGTGAAATGTTAACTAAAAAAAAACTGAATATCAAGGCAGGTACGTTTTTTACTAGCGATAGTAACCTGTGCAAAGCTGCGCTAGCACAAATATCCATGTAAAATCCATTAGAGTTTTTAATCAAAAAATATGGAAACTAGCCAATTCACCTAACCAATGTGTTAGTACATAAAGACAAGAGTGTATGAGTGAAAGAGTTACAAGCCTTTACGTATGCAAAATAAATTCACTCAAAGCTTCATTAATATTAATTTAAATTCAGAACCCATTTACATTAAATTGTTCATTAAAAATTGCCTATTTTATGCAACATGCATTCCGCAAAGAACACATAAGAAACTGAAACAGAGGGCTCAATTTAATGATGGAAATATCAAAAGTAAATGAATTTGGATCATTCCAAACGAATTATAAAGCAGCCCTCTGCTCTGTGCCAGTGTGCGAAGTTTGGCGGGAGTTTGGCGGAAGGGCAGGGAAACCTCCTGGCTTCCTCCTCGCCAAGGCTTGGCCGCCGCCCTTCCCACCTCCCCACCACCACACAGCCTTGCTAAAAAGAGAATTATTTATGGACAGGACCTAAAACCCAGCCCCGTTACAATGGTCGCTAGTTGTGAGCACACTGGGCCGCCCCAAAACTTGTATTAACTGCCAGCGCTGCCGGGCGGAGCTGCCCAACAGCCGCGCCCGGGCGGGAGGGGATGGGAGCTGGAGGTGAGGCGGGCTGGCCATGGAGGCTCCTCACTGGCAAACTCCCACACCAACAAGCACAGTCAACTTACGTGATTCCCAACAGCTGCTCTGAATGAAGAAAAGAGAGTCATAATTAATAACATGTGTCCTGACAGAGTTAATTAATAATTTATAATTAAGTCTAAAATACAAACTTAGATTATTCTTGAAGAGTTGTCCCTTTACAGCCCGAAGAGGCCAGGTAATGGCATTGGCAAAGAGCTTTCAGATATTTTATGATCCTCTGGTAACTCTTTCCCTACTCTCCCTCCACCCCCAGGGGAAAAAAAACCCTTTGAACATTTTCTGAGAAATATCTTAAAGTTGATGCCTGCAATGAGAAGTGTTTAAATTCTGCAGATTGGCTCTCTGCTGAGATGACCAAAATATCTTTCAGGCGCAAAATCAGTAGGATGAATCTCACAGTCTCTGAAATTAAGCCCTACTTATTTCAACTCTTTCAGTTCTTTTTATGAAAATGGTAACAAACAATTTCAAGCTCTGACAATGTTCTATTCTGCATTATTGTACTTAAGAAAACTACAATACAATCTCTCGTGGACTATGCTTTAAATCCTTTGAGCCAATTTTCATGCTTTATTTTTTTGTTATGTTGAAATCAAGAAAAATCAATTGCACAAATTTTTTTCAATCCTCCTGCTTTGGGTTATGACACATACACACACAAAAAAGCAACGCATCCATTGTTTAGTAGGATTTTTAAAATTAATTTAATGTCTAACTGCAAATGCTGGAAACTAGAATTAATCTGTCTGGATAAAAAAAGGCTTACAGACATTTAAATGCATGTATCGGGACACTTTATCAACCTAACATAAAATTGTCATCTTATCTTATTATATGACTATTTTATGCATGTGTCAAAGAATTTGAAAATGAATGCCTGTCTATTCACTCTAATTACAACTGCATATTATCTGTCTGGATGTACCAGTCCATATCATTGTTACCAAATACAATATATTGTGTTCACCTTTCATTTTTAACTTAAGGCTGATAAACCACAATTTGGGCGTAATGAAATTTAAAAAAAATTACCAAACATACAAAGAAGGAAAAAAAAATCAGACTAAAACACCTGAGGTAGATTGTTTAGTAAATGATGTCGAAGTATTTCACAGATAAGATAACACGCGACTGCTCAGCAACTATGTTATTTTTGGTGTTGTATCATAACCATACATACACATACACTCCTACTTGACAATGCAACACTTCAGGCATCTTAATACCTGATCCACACGCAGCACCTTGAAAACAGGGCTGTGTTAAAATCTGACAATCTGTATTTGGATTCTCTAGGAAGCAGTCACGACATTGGATTAAAATATGGATTACTACACCGTAAAGCCAGCAGTGCCAAGGTTTGCTCAGAAAGATAACACGTAGGTTACTTTACGTCCTGGCAGATGATTTCTTTTCATTCACTCTGTACCACCATATGTTTCTGCATAAGCGTGCACGTAGCACGCTTAAAAATGTACCCCACACTTCACCCTGAAGGTGATCTTTTCTATACAGTTTCCACTAATCCTGGAAGCAGGGCTGACAAAAAGGACCCACTCTAATCCTGCTAACTCACCCTAGCTTCACTGCATTTCCCATAACCCTGCAGCAGTCACAATTCATTCTAATCACTTTACAAAACAATCTTTAGTAAAAAGAGGAAAAATGCAGACTTGTAAGCCAATTTAAGAAATAACTGCTGATACATCAGTTATTGACTATTTCACTCCTGCTCATGATAGTGCTCAAGGCAAAACCGAGAACAAAATGACAACATCAACCGCACGCAATAAACTGTGGCCCAGGAGAGCACTGAAGCCCTAATTGACAGCTGTCAAGCTAATGGGAGAAATGGCAGCTGATTCTGGAAAATTCTGTTTTCCAGGCAGATATTCAGGGGAATCTATCAAGCCTTTTTATATTTATGCCCCTTTTTCTTTTTTTTTTTTCCTTTTTCTTTTTGCATTGTTCCTTCACACTTTGCCGGGAAAAGAAAAAAAAAAAAAAGCAGAGGACAGCCATAACTAATCATTTTGTCAGCTTGCTGCTAGGAAGAATCTCTGCCCAACAGAGAAATATGTGGCAGGTTTGGAGGCAAATAACATACCAAGGGCTGACACTGCAAGTACCTTTATAGGTAGCCTACTTTATCGCTACATTTACTTTTGGGGTATGTATGTAGTTGCAAGCAATTGCCATAAATTAAAGCGAGCGTTCCAGTTGCCGGAGTCAGAGCTGCCTGGAAATCTGGCGGCACAACCTGTGTGCCATCTTGCATCTGTTTGCTGTGCTGCACCCCCAGCCCCACGCTGGAGGGACCGAGGGCTGGCACGAGCACTCAAGTCCCTGGAAAGTGGAAGTGCTCCGCACCTCCGAAGCATCAATTCTGTGTATTTCAGTGCTCACACTGACCAGGTGCAGCTTTTGGATGTAAGCACAGAAGTTGGGGAGAGCCTAAAGCATACAGAAATCTCTAGGATTTAAAACATACTATGCAAAAAAAAAAAAAAAAAAAAGAAAAAAAGAAAAAAAACCATAGGCCCAGGTTTGTTTGTTTGTTTTTTTTCCCAGAGCCTTGAAAACTCTCTGGCTCTTACTGTTTTATTAAATATGTAAATAAATAAATAAGTAAACTAAATGTGATTCCAGCAAACCACTAGCTCCCAATCCCTCCTCACAAGGTGTGCACACAAAATACGTATTAAGTAATTTCTGTCAGTAGGAAGTACATTTTCTTGATCTTTTAAATAGGTTCCTAAAAAAGCTGCAAGTGAAAGCTATAATTTAAGGATAGATAATTACTATTTGCATGAACAAGACTGGCCTCTATTAATACAATATCTTAGCTTCCCTAGACAGTAGCCTCTAACTGGTAAATACCTTCTTCCTCCTGACTTACATGACAGAAGTCTTTGGAGCAGCAATTCTGACTATCTTCTTGCTTTAACAGGTGAGGAATAAAATTGCAATCCCTGGCTCTCCTTCCCAAATTTACCTATGATATTCAGCTGTGTCTCAAGGCAAACAAAGTGAAATTATCATTTTTACCTATTCTTGATTCTCAGAGACAGCTTTAGTCTTCCACAGTGTGGTGTTAACACTTGGGCTAGACATAAAGAATTTGTGCACCTGTCTGTTATGTCTGCGAGCTCTGTGCTGCTGAGAGTTCTTTGTTGTTGTTATTCTACTCCAGACCATTAAAAGGGTCCTAATTCCTATGACATGATTATCCAGGTACCAAAGCCCATTTGTCACCTGCAGCAGAAAATTGAGTTAATGCACAACTAAAGGCAACCAGGACTGTGTAATATCAACTTGATTACATCAAACTAGCTGCAAACCTAATTCTGCTGGATGACACTGCGTGGAGCTTGTCATCTCCAATCATTAAAGCTGTCAGGAATCCATCAGGTTTACAGCTAATTAGGTGAACACTAATGAAGCTGGCAAAACAACTTTTCTTTTTTTATGGCTGAGCGGACCTTTCAGTTTGGAGAAAAAAAATTCTCGAGTATTCTCAAGGTTGCTGGGGACTGGATTTCCTGAGTTACCAATCAGCAGACATCTTTAATTCTCCCCCCACCACCACCTTTTTTCTCTCTCAGTACCAAGCAATCAATTTGTCATCACTCTCAGTATGCCACAAAAGCAGTCATGAACCTTATAACTCGCAGCTCTTAAGCCAAAAAGGGGGGGAAAAAAAAGTAAGTTTCTTCTGTCTTAAAATAAAACACCTCATACAGCTCACTTATTTATCTTCATGCACTTATCAACAGCATGAATGTTCTTGTTTTTTCACTCTTGTCAAATAAGTAGCCCTTCAGTCATTCTACATCCCCCATATCCATTAGGCAGAGGCATTTTGATAAAGTAAAGCCAAAGCTAGTGTATGGGAAAGAATGAAAGCACTCACTCTGCCAACTTCTGATTGACCATTAAGCTATTGATGAATGTGCCTGTCAGGAGAGAGACAATTAAATCAAATATGAAACAAAGTCGTTTTGACGGGTCATTTTGATAGAGCAAAACCATTCTTCCATCTCCTATTAGTCCTGCAGTCAAGTTTTTGTAATGAATATTTCTTAACTAACCTGTTATTTCTTAGCTGTTTTTTAAGGTGTTAAAAAAAAGCCTTTGCTTTTACTGCTATTAGAAAAAGTAACATTTCCAATGTGACCAATAAAAGCAGCATCTCAGTGGGAAGCAATTATACACAATACTAAATGTTTAATGTGGCTATCAAAAAGCTAAAAGTTTAAAGAGATTACACTTCTGCTAAATATGAAAGATCGCGTATCATGGGTGATTCACTTGAGAAAGGAGGGAGAGACAGAGAGTGGTGGAGGGAAGGAAGGATACCTCAGAATGTGTGTTTAGTGCAGAAACATTTTCTTCCAGTCTGTGGAGAGAGAGTCCTGTTTACAGCAGAGACAAAAATGGAAAAGCACATGGAAAATCTCGATTTTGCAGAACTAAACTCACATTACAAAACGGAATTTCTCAAGTATCAGGAAAAGTTCACCTCTGTCATATTTCTAGAAAATTGTTATTTGATGGCACGGGCCAGAAAAGCAAAATATTATCATGAAGTATTTGGCTACGATATTGTTTGCTAGATGCTATCACTACCATACTGAGAAACTTTCCAAACTTTCTAGCTGTTTGTATGCGGGGTAAGACTGCTGGGAAGTCTATTTCCCTATTTCAAAAGTACTGGCCGAACGCATGTGGATGTCCAAGAGGAGAAGAAAGGAAACATGCACGTTGTTATTTACAATTTGTGTTCCTCCCCGAGCCCCTTGCTGTTTACTAAACCCAAACCATCCCACTCGGAGAAGTTGTCGGGCAGTGTGGGAGCACTGCCACGCTGCTGAACGCCTGGGTTCCAACAAGCCCCTAGCCCAGGCTGCAGGACTACCTGCTCCGAGCTGTCCCAAGCCCAAGCACAGCCGCGCTGCCAGGGATGCTGCCGGCGCCTCCGGAGAACTTCCCAGCGGCCTCTCGGGGCTGCTCCAGCCCGGCCCCCAGCGCTGTCCCCCAGCAGAGCCGGTGCTGTGCCTGCCCCGGGCCAGCCCGGCGCTGGCAGCCCTGGCCCGGCGGTGGCAGCGCTCGCCAGGAGCCCCTCAAGTTGCGCTAACAGAGTTGACAGGCCGCGTGTGACGTCACCGAGTCTGGCGTTACCATGGCAAGTGATTTATTGATGTTTATCGGGAATGAATAGATCAAAGGCTGCCAGATGACAGGCGATCAATCAGACATCAAATCAAGGATGGCAACAGGCCAAGGAAACCTTTTCCAGCCCACATATCCCCAACTCAGGATTACTGTAAAATTATGTGGGGCTTTTCTTCTACTGTTTTCTTTTCAATTTGCCTTTTCAAAAAAATACTGCTTAAGTTTAACAGGAGTTGACATTTCTGGCAAAAGGAAAACAAGCCAAACAAACAAAAAACCTCACCAGCACAAAGCCTCGAAAAGTAATTCTAAAAAGGAAAAAAATAAAACCAGTGGAAATTGTAAAGGCACTATTAGAAACATTCACCAGTCACTTGACAATACACAGACCCTTTTTCTTTTTCTGTTTTTTTTTTTTTTCCTCCTTTGCTTTACTTTGCAGCTTCTCTTCTGGACTCATAAATAAGAAATCAATAGGATTAACAGAAGATGCTACCAAAGAAAGTGACCAACTAGGACGGTCTGTCTGTCCGGCAGAGACATCTCCAGTGCAGTACAAGGGCAGAAGAGAAAAAGGTAAAAGTTGGGCAAAGGAACCAGTTCTGGGCTTGGATCTTCAACTAACACTGCAGAGCCTCCAAATCACTTTGTCCCTGCCACTTCATTCACAGCGTGCCATATTTTTGTATATATCCTCTCTCTTTTTTTATAGGAAAGAAAAATTAAATAAAAATAATATTTTCCCTGGCTTTCACGTGTGAGGGAAGGGGATGTAGAAGAATGAAGACTACGAGGGAAACGAGCAAAGTAGGTGCAAAAGTACGGGAAGGAAATCACCAAAATTCGCCTTCTGCTTCCCCCAGCCCTGGAGTGACACCGACCATACGAGCCCGAGCAGTGTGTGCCCGCACACACCCGCCTGCCCCTCGCACAGGGGCAGAACCGAGCCGGGCGATGGCAGAGTTCGGAATAAATCAAAGTGGGCACCAAAAGTGGGGAACGGGCTTTCATGTGCCCCCCACCCCAAAGAAAAAAATAAATTAACCCCCCGCCAAAGCCCCCAGCCCCGGCGCTGTGCCTCCAGCCCGGGAGTTGCTCGGCAGAGCCCTCGGCAGCGGCGGGCAGCGGGGCAGGAGCTGGGCGCGGAGCGGCGGCGGAGCCCGCCGGGAGCCGGTTATGAAAGAGACCGAGGGAAGCGAGAGGAGAAGCCAGCGGCCGCGGAGGGAAGGGAAGGGAAGGCAGGGAAGGAAGGGAAGCGGCTCTCGTACCTGCTGCGCGCCGGGGCGCTTGCTGCTTCCTCCTCGGCATGCTGGGCTCCTGCGGGCGCCGGCGGGGGGGGGCAGCCGGGGCGCGGGGGTGGGAAGAGTTGCCTCAGCCCCAGAGATCCGGTGAGCTGCTCCAGCCTCGGCGCGAGGGCTGGGTCGGGGATATATTTTTTGTTGCTGTGCATACACGATGCCGAGTAGGAGGAGGAGGCGGCGGCGGCGGAGGAGGAGGAGGCGGCACAGAGGAGAGGACAGCCCTGCTGCTGCTGCTGCTGCTGGCAGAAGAGGGGGGAAGTTTGACAAATCGCCCCGGAGGAAGGAGGAGGGGAAGCCCCCCGAAGAGGTGTGCGGGCGGGAGGGCTGGGGAGAGCCCGCAGTCCCCCCCACCCCGCCCTGCGCCCCCGGTGCCTGGCCGGGCTGGGAGATCACGGCATAAAGACAGGGGATCTCTTGGCCGGAGCCGGCGGAGCCTCAGCCTGCGCTCTCCACTCCCGGCTCGGCGCTGGAGCGGCGGCAGCGGCGGCGGCGGCGGCGGCGGCAACAGGCGAAGCTTGAAGGGAAACGAGATGATCGCGGTGTCACTCAAACTGGTCCGCCGAGGGGGAGCGGGGCACCGCCGCCGCCCGCCCCGGGCCGCGCCTTCACTCAGCGCGCATCGCCCGCCGGACCGGGCGCGGGGGCGGGCAGGGGTCTGCCCCGCCGGCCGGGGCGACCCCCTCGCCGCGCCCCCTCCGCCACCCAACTTCGCCCGCCGCCGGCGCCGGTCTCCCGAGCCGCCCGCGGCGGTGGCGGCGGAGGGCTGGCCGGGCAGGGACAGGCAGGGCAGCCCGCCGGGCTCCGCGCCGCTCGCCCCGCTCCCCGCCGCAGCCCTTCCCTTTCCGCCCCCGCGCGCACCCGTTCCCCGCCGGAGCCCCCCGCAGCCATCGCCTCCCGCCACGCCGGGGCACGGGACCCCCCCCTCTCCCCGCCGCCCCCGCCCCCCCGGCGAGGAGGGCCCGGCCGCCCCGCGCGGTGACAGCGGCGGCAGCGGCCCCGGCTCCCCGCCGCGCCCCGCAGCGCTGCCCGCCCCGGCCGCACTCACCGGCGCGCCGCCCGACCGCCGGCACATCCAGCCCGCCGGCTCCCACCTGGCTGGCGCCGCGGCCGCCGCGCTCCGCTCCGCGCCTGCGGGCGGGCGGTGTCGGGGCCGCCCCGGCCGGCGGCCGCTATCGGCGGCGCCCCCGCCAGCGGAGCCGCTGCTCCCGCCCCGCGGGGCCAGAGCGGCGGGGAGCGGGCAGCGCCCGCGCCCCACGCAGCCGGCTCTTCGGGAAGGAGCACTTTTGCCTCCTTTTCCCTGTTTTGGCGGCTGATTTTTTTTCTCTCTCTCTCTTTCTCAGTTTTGGGTTTTTTTTTTTTTTTTTTTTTTCAATTTTTTTTTTCTCGGTCCAAGTTCACTGCCGAGCCGCCGCGCTCAGTTCGGCGAGCGCCGGCGGATCGATGTGCTGCGGGTTTGATTGCGCATCCCTGGGCGGCGGGGCCGCGCGGCGCGGGGAGGGCCGGGGCGGCGGGGGGCGCGCGGGGCCCGGGCCGCTCCCGCCCCCGCTCCGCCCGCACCGGCCCCGCGCCGGGACCCCCGCGAGCAGGGAAGGGAGACACGGGAACAACAGCCAAAAAAAAAAAAAAAAAAAAAAGAAAAAAAAAAAGAAAAAAAAGGAAAGTAAGGAAAAAAAAAAAAGAAACAGTAGCTTTTTTTTTTTTTTAAGTTGACGGGGAGGAATTAAAAAAAAAAAAAGGCTGAGCTCACTTTTACGGTAAGATCAAAAAAAATTTCCACTCGCCCCCATTCTTCGAGATTTGGGATAATTCCAAATACCTGACTAAGTGCAGATGTTGTTGCGTCTTCACATCCTATAAAGCCGCCGTGCCGCTCTCGGGCTCTCGCTTCCCTTTCAAGTTGCAGGAAATTCAAACACTTTACATGACGGTGGAGAAGGTTTGGATTTTTTTTTTTTTTTTTTGGATTATTATTGTTATGAGTTGATTTTTTTTAAGCTGATCTTTAGGATGAAAAAAAAAAATCGCAGTCGCCTAAAGTCCCCGGGAAATTGCTACTGTTGGGGGAAAACGAAACATTTCTTGAAAACAAGAAAATGGTGAGTTGTCAATTGCCGCTTCTGCTGCCAAACTCGCTCAGTTCCATCTCATTGATACCCGCTGGTTGCTCCTCACAGTTACAGTATCTGCTCACAGAAGGAGCGATCAGATCTGCTTAAGAGACGACACCGAGACGTTCCCCCCCTCCCCAAAAAGCCCTGTGTGTGTGAGTGTGCGAGCGTGGGTGAGCCGTGCGGCAGGACGGGGCCGGGCGGCGGGCAGCCCCGGCGGGGCGGGCGGGCGGGCTCGCCGCCGCGGCGGTGCGTGCCGCTAGATCCGCCCTAACATCTGTCCGTCTCACCATTGGCGCATCCATCAGTGTCACCCTGGCTGCACATTGCAACGACAACACATCAGACACTACACAGACCGGGATTCGGTACAAATAACCAACATACTAAACAACTTAACCGGGGAGGAGGGGACCAGCCGCAGCATAAGTATTTACAAACGTTAGACAGCCTCGGGAAGCAGGGCTCGGCTGCGGTTAATAGCTCGTTCATTCTCTCTCCCTCCTCCCCCTTTAAGTAGGAAATAGAAAACCTAAATAATTCACGCCCCCCACCCCCCCGAAGGATGCTGCCGGCCGGGGGCAGGGGCAGGGACAGGGGCAGGGACAGGGACCGGGGCGCTCCCCGCGCTCAGCCCGGCTGCGCTCCCGGCTCCGCGGGGCGATGGCTGCGGCAGGACCGCATCCAGCGCGGGGCCGGCGAGAGGCGAGCCCCGGGCTGAGGTGCTGCTTGGCCGAGCCGGCCCGCGCTGCGCAACATGCAGGATTCCTCCGAGCTCTGGAGCGAGAGAGACTGAAACAAACTTTGGGATGCTCGGCCGGGAGCTTCGGCAGCCGAGAGACCCCGGAGCCCTGGCCGCCTCTGTTCCTGCTCGCCGCACGGAGTGCGGGGAAGGTCACTCTGCCACCAGGCGCTGGTAGAGCGCCCTGAAAACTACAGCAAAATTAAAATGACACGGCGCGTGTAGTCACTGCAGTCCTGTAAAGGAAAGGCTGTTCTGAAATGTGCGAGAGCTCTCTCCAAAGCCAGGGACGATCCCGATCCTCCTCAGCTTCTGGCTGCGGGGCATCGCGAGGAGCGAGCTGCAGCGACCAATCCCGAATTTTGGGGCGGTTGCAACTTGCAAGAACTTTGTTCCTTCCACTTCCCTGTCTCTAAATCTGCTCATCTTTCGCTGCCTTTGTGTCACCCTTAGCCAGCCCGAGGCATAGATGTGAGCCCCTGCCCGCTGCCGGGCTTGGCCCGGGTGCCCGGCGGGGTGCGAGCCCCTCGGCCCGGCGCGGCTCCGCGGGTGCGCAGCCTTCTCCCGCGGGTGCGCTTGGCTGCACGCGTGCGTGGATTTGTGCGTGTGGTGGCATTTGTGTTTGAACAGGTTCCCAGACAGAGCTCTGCCTCCCGCAGCACAGCCTACGTGGAGGATGCTGGCAGGTGGCACCTCAGCAGCTGAACGGTGTCACCAGCACAAACAAACACGCAAGATTGTCCCCGGCCTCTGCGTGGGGAGCTTCGTGTAACCAGCAGCGCTTACCTGGCTCTGCAAAGGGCGGCCCACACGCGCCGGCAGCGGAGGGTGATGGGCTCTCTCCAGTGCGCCGAGCTGGGACTGGGAGGGAACGAAATAAGTGAAACTTTCCGTAAACAGTCACTGGAGGAGCTTTCTCAGTTCACTTAGGAATAATAATTCTCCTGTGTGTGAGAGAGAGGAAGGCAGCAGATATTCGTGCACACAGACATGTGCATTGCACTTACACATTCACAACTCTGCCAAAACGCTCAGGAAGTTGTGGAATAATTTGGTTGTTAACTATGCACATTTTTTAAGGAAGAAAATAAAATCTATTGAGCTTTCTATCAGACAATTTATAGAGGGAAGTGCAGATGCCTTCATGTGCGTCGGCTTCTTTGGGGGTCACAGTCCATTCCAGAGAGCCAGAACGCGTAATTTTATGAAGTGTAGCATTTCCCAACACAGCGCATCAAATCGATGGCTGTACAGACTCCATCCACATAGACTCGGCACACAAGGCTCAGCCCTAAGCTCCGTTTTCCTGGTAGTTTTAAAACAAGACACCAATTATTTATAAGTCACATAATTAGATAACCATCACTCCTGAACTTTCCATCAGCTAAGAATGTTTTATCTTTCCCAGCCAGGCACTGCTTACTGCCCTTCTTTGGTGTATATTTTCACTGCTCATACCATTCCTCTCCACCAAAACTCCACCAATTGCCCGAGACACCTCTTTCGTTCCCCGGCCCGAGTGGAGACAGCGGCTGAGCCGATTAAAGACACCTGAAATTAACTGCTGGTTATGGGAACGGCCAGGGAGGATCAGTGAGGAAGTTTAGTAAACTTGGAACAGCTGCCTCTTAGAAGCCAGCGTGTTTTAGCCCGGCTTTAACCTTGTTCTTTCCCGAGCAGCGTGTTGATGTTTCGCCACTTGCTCACTGCAAACAAGGCAGGGAGCGGCGTGCGCCGAGGTGCCCGTGTGGCTGCTCTCACTCGTTGTTCGCACCGGCTCACTGCTCTCCGGGGGTCAGTCCCGGGGACCGAACGGCCCCGGCCCCGGCCTCTCTCCTGTCTCCCAGCTCCGGCCCAGCTCTGCCGGCGCCTCCCCTTCGAGCGGGGCACAGGAGCGGACGGGGACCTGCAGGTCCTCGCCAGCCGAGTGCCCCCGGACCCGCGGGAAGGGCCGGGCACCGGCGAGCCGGGGCCTTTGGAGCCGCCGGCTGCAGGGCAGCGCTGCCCGCGGCCCGGGAGCGGCTGTCGGGGGCGGCGGCACGCCGAGGCCGGTGGGCGAGCCCCGGCGGCCAATGCGGGGCTGGGGGTGTTTCACCGGGCCCGAGCAGCCCCCGCCGGCACGGGTGGCCCGCGGGAGCCCCACGGAGGCACCGGCCGGCCCCGGGCGCGGAGGACGCGGCGGCCCGCGGCCGGTACCGCCCGGCACCGCTGCCCGCGCTGCCCTCTGTGCCAGGGCACAGCCTTCCCTCCTGCCCCGCGCCTCGCGGCATCCATCGAAATGCGGGAAGTACTTCGGTTTCTCCCGGCGAAGAACAAAGAAGCAGCAGCTTTCATTAAGGCTGGACCAGATGAATACTGATCTGACAAGTTTGTTTAAAAACCCCACTGCCCACGCCCGAAAACGATACTGCGCTTCTGTAAAATACAAAGTGTTGTCAATAACCATTATAGCAGCGATAATGATCTGAGAAGAGAACAAAGACATTTTGTAATATCTACATAACTTTATTAGAGCAAAATTATTTTAAAATGCCTGTGAATTCCCAAACCTCCTGAATACAAATGAATAAAAGTTTTTCTTCGGGCTAAAATCTTTGCTTGAATGTAAATTGTTTGGGTAAGCGAATTTGCACAGCAGCAAAGTTTGTTTGTCTTAGTCCAGTAGCTTTCCTTTAACGAACCAGATGTTTTGTCTGTAAATTGTCCAGAGGACTTTCACAGTTCTGACATGTAATAAGCCCCAGAAAATCAGAACTGGAATAGCTGCGTCCCTGCGATTAGGACCAGGCATTTCGGGAAGAGCACGAGGAAAATAGGAAAGTGTAAAGCACACGCAGTGTCCTCATATTTGGAAACCTCATTTTAAACTGTAAGTAATCTTGTCCGAATCGATTCGCTTCTGCCTGGAGTTGACAGCAATTCCCCACCCAACCCCAGATATCAGAAATACATCCCCCCAAGAAAAGCCCCAAGCACAGTGAGGAGCGATGGGGGCGGTAGACTTCGGCCGGGGAAGCCGCAGGGCGCGCTGAGGGACCGAGCGGGCCGGCCCGGTCCGGAGCGACCCCCGCAGCCGGCGGTGCCCGCGGGCGGTGACGGTGCCCGGCGCCGCGGCGGGCGCTCCCTCCGTCCCCCGGCAGCGCCGGCTCCTCTCCCGCGGGGCCCCGCGGCGGTCGGAGAGCACCGCCCGCCGCCGCCGCCGCCGGGGCCAGCAAGTTCCCAGTTCCACTCGGGCACCGAGAGCGGCGGCCCGGCCGCGGCTCTCCGGGGCGATGCCTCTGCTGCTGCTGCCCGGAGAGCTGGGCCCCGGCGCGTCCCCGCCGCCAGTGGCGGGGGCTCTGCTTTCCCTCTCGGACGGAGAAGGGCTGAGGCCACCGAGCTGACCCAGCTCCCGCTCGACCCTGGCGGATCTCCCCCAGGCTGAGCCCCGCTCGGCCCGGTCAGCGCCCGCCCCGGCACTCGCCGCGCTCCCAGGGGCTGCGCCCTTTGGAGATGATGCTGATTTAAAATAAGATCTATCGGCGCGATTCAGTCTCGCTCAGACATCACTTTTTCCCCTCCCTCGAAAGGACATGGGGTCCCTGAAGAAAAAACCGGCCGCTGCTTTGAAGAAAATAAGAGATACCATTTCAGAGCTTCTGTAGCGTAGTGCATTCACTGGGACACTAGGAAAACCTTTTAAGGAAAATAGTTAGAGATCCTGGAACTCCACCACATGTGACAACAAAGGCTGTTGTCTCAGTAGAAGGTCTTTAGCTAATTTTACCTACACAATGTTTTACTGGCTGCAGGCTTTGGGAACGCCTTTGTGGAGCCTGGCACTGATCCTCAGGGCTGGCTAATTTGAAAGGCATTTGGAGGATCCCGGAGAAGTGGAAGGGATTCCCCGCTTACTTCTCTCACCACCTGAAAGTTCCCATCGCACAGATGACATGGGCGCTCCTCTATTGACCGCCTGTGACTCAACGCAATGAAGATTTTGTTGTGCTCAGATACTCTTAAAAAAAAAGAGTGGATAAAACTTAAGTTCGAGGAAAAGCCTTTTTTTTTTTTTTTTTTTTTTTTTTTTTTTTTTTTTTTCCCCACAGAAACTTCCTTCCCTGGCGTGTTTTTTAGTGTTGGCACACAACTCCTGCACATAGAAGTTTATCTGTATGAAGCTTCCCATCTGCCAGTAGCTCACCTCGGCCCGGCGGCGGGCCCGCTCCGGGCCGCACTGACCGCCAGGGGAAGGGCACAGCTACAGCCGCCCCCGGCCGTCCCCAAAGTGCGGGCGGAGCTCGGCACCCCCGGGGGGACGCGCACCGGGCCGGGGACAGCGAGCGGCTGCCGGCGGCGCGGCTGCAGCCCCGGGCCGCCTCCTCCTCTTCCTCCTCCTCCGCCGCGCTCTGACCCCGCAGCGGGGCCGTGCGGGCCGCCAGGACACGGACACAAGAACGGCCCCAGCGAGGCCGTCGGGCCGTAAATCCCAAAGCCCGGCGGCTGCTGAGGGCGGGCTGCACTGGATTCCCCCGCACGGACAGCGCGGGGATGCGGGCCGCGTGCGGGGCCGAACAACGTGCGCGGCGCCCGGCAGCCCCCACCCTCAGCCCTTCGCCGGGAAAGCTCATGGAGGTAACGCACCAAGCAGGCCCCGAGCCCCGGCGGGCGCGGCCGCCCCGCTGCTGTCCCGCAGCCCGGGGCGGTCCCGGGCACTTGTCCCCTCCCAGGTGGCCCTTGGCGAGCAGCAGCCGCGGCCCCGCCGTGTGCGGGGGCAGCGCGGGGCCGGAGCCGCTGCGCTGTGCTCCCCAGCTGGGCACTGGGGTCTGCACCGCCCGGGTCAGGTGAAACGTGGAAACTAAGAAAATCTGACACCACCATTGATTCCCTCTCTTTGTTCTTCTCTGTACACAATGGAGAGAAAGGAATGTGACTTTAAAATTGCAATTAACCAGCTTTCTGTCGCTGGGTATTTATTCCCACCAAATCTTCTTCGAAAAAGCACTTTAATTGTAAAAGAAAATAGACGATTTAAAATACTTTGTATCCTTCTGTAATCAGAGTTGCTTAAATTATGACTGGATGTGCCTAAACTGTCATCTCATTCTCCCACTGATTTTGGTCAGGTCCAGAAAGAATGGCTTTTTTTTTCTAATGTTTTAAAAGTATTAACTTCCTTTCAAACATTCTTTAACCTTTAATGTTTTGTAACTTGATGAAAAGGTCACTTTGTTCGGAGTGGATGCATCTGCTCCATAATTGTTCTAATATCAGGCAGAGCTCCATCTTAACACTACATTCTTTTATGAGTTTTTTTTTTTCCTTAATATACTATTGTTAAGGTTACCATGAGTAATTGTTCTAAAGGCAAAGAGCTCCAGACCAAAGGATGCTCACACTTTATTTAATTTCACCAGCTTCAGATGTTTAGAGCTGTATTCAGCAGATGACATTAGCTGAGCTCTGAGAAGAATAACCTGAACCATTTCACCTCTTCCCACTTGTGGGAGCCTGAGGTAGAACAGGAACAGAATAAATATCTGGGTTTATAGACTGAGCTGCATGACAAAATAGCACAAAATACTGATTAACACTACTTTGGACCAGCAGCAAGTTTGATCTAAGCATCTCAAAGTACTTTACAAAGGGCTGTGACAGAAAGCCGAGACACGGGTGGGGGAAGACCTAAGAGCAGAGTGAAGATCCACAGACCACTGGACATGAGCACTTCAAAACTCAGCCTTGAAAATTAATAGGGTGGTAAAAACATTGCTCATCTAATTACATTTTAGACTCCTTGCTGGGAAGGAAACAGAAGCTTTTCAGCGTGTGTAAATCAATATTTATCATTAGGAGCAATCATATTTTGAATCTGTAGATTTAGCCAGTTTTGGTATAGAGAATCTCTGCTTATTCCTGTGTAAAAGATTAGAAGATGAAAGTGCTCACTGCCACCCACAGGCTGAGAATGCCCACCTGAGGGGCAGCTTGTGGCCCCAGCTCTGTGGCCAAACCTCACTCACTCTCAGCACTGTACCTGCTTTGCAAAAGCAGTGGTGATACCTGGCTGCATAGCAGAGTTTGGAGCTAGAACCTTAAATTGATGCAATGAATCCCTCTAAAATACAACAGGGTTTTCTAATTCTTACAAAATTCAAACATCCAGAGAATATGTTTAATTAAAACTTGGCTATACTTTTAAAAAAAATATTAAAAAAAAAAAAAAAAACAAAAAAAAAAAAACAAAGAAATGGGCTAATTATATTGCTTAGTATTCTAATATGCACTTTTTTTTTTTAATAACACACTTTTCTAGCCAGGCCAGTCCCTTGAGGACCAGTTCCTCATTTATAAGGAGGTCCCCAATGGGAGTTAAAAAGAGGTTATTTTATAAGATGAAAATATATTCTGAAAGAGGAGCCATACAAAGATAACCCTGCATCACATATATCAGTATGGAGGCTGGAATATGTATTCCAATGATGCAAATCTTCCCTTACAATAATTTGCTCGTTAGTGTTAGCAAAAGCCCAGTTACTGATGTCTCTGTATTTGTTCTTCTATTTTTCATCACACTAATGCTTTTAACTAAAATTATTTTTTAAAATTTGCTTTATTTAATGAATTTAAAGGTCAATCCTCTTCCTTTCCATATGCAAATCCTATTAATAGTAGAGGTTTGATATTAATGGGAGTTAATAGAGTAGATACCCCCTTCACACAAGAAACCCCACAAGAGAACAAATTAACATCAAGATAATTTCAGTAAATTTGTTGCTTCTTTCTCCCCTTTGAGTAACCAAACATCAGGGCAGCAGTCCTTTGGAAACAGGAGTGACAGCCAGAGGAGGGATGAGCTGTGAAAGGGCACACAGGGCCTCCCCAGCCTCCAAAGGCAGGGCTGCAGGGAAGGACACAGCCCCCAGCAGCTGGAGCCCATCGCCACCTCCTCCTCCTCCTCAGCAGCCTCTCACACCTGCAGGAGCCAGGCAGGACACAAGGTACCAACACCAAGAAACCCTTCCCCATCCTCCTAAAGAGGGAACAGGCATCTTCTGCTCCCTTCAGAGCCCAACAGCCTCCACCTGTGAGACCACAGTGGCTACTCAGGGAAAAACAGGCGCTGCTGGAGTTGAAATGGGAGTAAGTGAAGTTATTACCCTGTTTAGTCAGTTTTGGAGTTTAAATGTCTGGTCACTGTTTTTCTATCTATAGTTACTGTTGCAGGACCCAGTGAGGTTTAATAGTTTTGTTTTGTTTTTTTTTTTAACTACAGCTGTTGGTGTTAAAATAACAGCACTGATGTGCCTAAGGAGGTGAAGTTGGGGAAAGAGGAATAAACTCATTGCTTTCATCTGCAGTCCCTGTAGGAAAATGCTCCCAGTGCTAATAAGTGAGGAACAACCCTGTCTAGCCTGACTTTTGCAGTAAAACTATCTGCACTGTTTCTCAAACAGATGAATCCAGATACCAAACAGCAAGGCATCATTAGTCCAGAGCAGCTTCTTCCTGGTTAAGAAATAAAGAATACCTGGTGCAGCCCCTGGCCCGGCCAGCCCAAGCATGGCTCCTGCAGATCAGCCTCTTTTTAATTAGAGCAGGCTGAAGTAATGTGATTGAAAGATGTGGACTTTGGGATGAATCATGGACTACAGAGTGGTGTTAATTTACTTCTTATCAAAGGGCATTAACCCACTCCCTCTGGACACCAGGAACTTTGCAAGGAAGCCCATCCTCACTGCAGCCTCCTTCCTAGTTGTCACTCCTGAACTGGAAAAGTTTTCCCATTACCTTTTCTCATTCTGCACCTAGTGACACTAGTGTACTACAGTCCTCAACCATATCCCCTCCCAAAACTTGCAAGACCTCAGTTGTTTAAGGGAAAACAATTTTTGTTTCCTTAAATTGAATTTATTTTTCCCACTGCTTACTCCAAGGGGATTTTTTTTTTCCTTAATCCCTGAACCTGGAAGCTGGTTTTATCATTAGAAAAAGGTTGTGTGTAAGAACTATAAACAGTCCCTGGGAGCTGTGGACAGAGTCCTGCAATGCTCTTGGTCCATCCAACCTCTGATGGCGTTAGCAAAGACCACAGTGCTGTGGCCCTAAACCACACAGAGCTGCTGCTTCCGTGGCTGGATAGGTTGAACAAATAATTTTTGCTCTTCTTGGCTCTTGGGATGTTTGAAAAGTCCCTGTGAAAGAGGGACTGTGGGCAGTGACAGCCCTTGTGACACACACACAGCCTCCATCTCTCAGAGATAGTGTTTCTGGCTCTTTGCAGACTAAAGCAGAAAGTGTCACACTGGGGCTTACATTAAGGTCACCTTTGCTTTCAGGGCCTTGATGTGGCCATAGATTTGCCAAGGGAAGGGCTGGAGGGTAGGAAGCACACTGAGATAAAAGGCATCACGTTTCTGAGGAAGCCAGGGTTCACAGGCCTGAGTTTGGATTTTAGCTGAGACATGCTCACAGCTCCCCTTGGCTCCTTGGCAAATAGGAGAGCACAGAATTGGGTCTCAAGTTTGAAGTGAATGACAAAGTAAGACTTACACTGCCTCTGTTTTGGGGAGGTGAATACTGATTGCTACAAACATTCTGTTTCCAGGCAAACATCAATATTCTGTAATTGTCCAGGTAAGTCACAGGCTGGAAGGGTTTGCATTTTTACAAAACATTAGGTATAAATTACTTCCACAAACGGGAGCCTGGACTCAGCACAGTTGTCTGTTATAGCAAATCTGGCGTTCCCAGCTTCAAATCTGCTACAGGCATTCTGGATTTTAATTAATATATTGTTTCATATGTATGACTATTTCATGGTGTTTTTTTTTTTGTTTGTTTGTTTGTTTGTTTTCACACACTGCATTTTTAGCCTAAACAAAGTGTATTCTCTTCATTGTTCTCAAAGCAATTGAATATCACCGAGTCCATAGATCTGGTCTCCTTTCCAGTGAGCAGCACAGCAGTCATGCTTCACAGGAAAGGGATAACGTCCTCCAGTGCAGCTGATAAGAGCAACAATTTACAAAGCCAGAGATCCGTTATGCAGTGAAAGCTTTATTACCATGACTGGATGTTACATCTACAACACATAAGGGTTAATCATTGCAGCAGTTTGCAGCTGGTTTGTGCTCCCAGGGGAGCCATAGCAATAGACTCCTGCGTGTAAGACAAGGTCAGCCTCCTCTCCTGGGGTCAGCAGGCCACGAGATAACACAACTCCCAAACTTCTGCTCCGCGCAGACACAGGTGCCAAACCCATTTTGTGGTCTGTTGTAGGGCGCTTCTTGTGGTTTTTGTTCTCCTCAATAGAAACACATTCCCAGCTCGGTGGTATATAATTGGAGGGTGAGTTCTCAGAGCTACCCATCAGTGAGAGTTTTCTGTGGCAGCCCTGGGTTCAGGAGTTTGCTGGGTACATGTAACATTTCATGGGAGATTTATTCTTAGTGGACTGAGAAAACAGAGCCGTCAGAGCTGAGTTTAAGGGCCAAATCCTGCATAATTCCTTCTGTCTCGTGGCATGAAATGCTCACACGAGTGAAGTGGGTAGAATTGGGCTGTAACATTCTATTAATATTTATCTTCTACAGCTACAAGACACAACAATAATCAAATAAGAAAAAAGTTTAATCCTCAAATGCAGCTTTAATCTTCAAATTGGTTAGCTTATCAGAGGGGTAATATTTATTTTCAAAGACAGGCTGCTCGGAATGATCAGCTGAAATAGAAACCTATAAGTGAAAGGATGTAAGTTTATTGGGCAGTGTTGTCTATATTTATAGTTTCTGCTCAACCCATATTTCTGTTTTTATATGCATGTGTCAAAAATTAATATATGGCAAACTTCACCAACAGTTTTAAGAGATCCTAAAATATAATAAAATCAATAAATGATGTTCTGGCATAAACGTTTCTGTAGCTGAGGGTGGTCAGGTTCAAAGGGCAGCATCTGACCATTTCTCTTTCCCACCCTGCTGCAGAGTAAGACCCTCCCCTCAACTTCAAATCACTGGGGAGAGGGTAATTTAAGCTATACTTGATGTACCCTATACATCACTGTCTTCAGGACCAGGTTTAAAATTAAACTCTGATGTACAAAGTTAAACAAAAATGAGATAAAAATTGGCAGGGGTTGAAGAGGGTCAAAGTAGTCAAAACACAAGGTAGACTATTGCTTCTTTTGATTTATGTTATTCTGTGCACTAAAAAAATAAAATTATAGCTCTTGTGGAGGCTTTTTTCATGGAGAATAACACATTTCTAATTTGTTTTCTATAGACTTATGGGCATTTGCTCTGGGAGTTGGAAGCGTTTATTTATTTATTTATTTTGGCAGGGGCACAGTATCCCCACTTTTGGCAGAATATTCAAATTATCATTAGATGGAATCTTTGTCACTCACCAGCAAGTGAAGGAGAAGAGCATTTCACCTTCCATTAGTGATCATCTTACAATACACATATCTTGTATTTATTCAGAGTTTTGATTTCAGGCACCTTTTCTAAGCTACAGTTAGGTTTGGTAGCAGAAAGAAAGAGTTCAGTGAATGTTTCCTTTTGCATGTTTCACATGCACATAATGCAGTTACCTTCTAGAATTTCAGTACAGGAAAGATGCCAAACAGCAGAGTCTTTTGAAACCAATTCAACAAAATCCTTGCAGGAAGTAAATTTTTTATGATGTAGTCAACTTTTCCACATATTGCCATTTACATGGTTAGTGCATGGACCGCAGGCAAAATCATTTGGAATTGTAATCTTTATTTTCTATAATATGATAATGAAATCAACAACTATCCACTAGAATCGAATTAATTTCTCTCTGTTTCTCCAGTGGGAGGAATAAAAGGGTTCTACTGGCTAAACTGCCAGGCTAATGGGAAAATCAAAATAAAATCAGGTCCTTGGATTGCTGGCAAATAAAAAATGCTTATTTTAAACATACTGCTGGACATATACAGATCTTAAAATCTTTTAAAATCTGATCAAGCAAGCTTTTTCTACAGGTTTTTAATTTTCATCCATGAAAATCCTATTGACTTCATATGGATTACAGCTGACTAAAGCGTGGGCATGTTCTTAGGCTCTACAAGGGCATGAGACACTGAAAGCCTCAAAACTCTGAAAATGTCTGAACTTGATTACAAATCTAACAGGAGAAAAAGGTAGTCCAGATGAATAAAAAAAGTTTCCCTAGCACTGTTTGTCACTGATACTGACAATGATGATTCTTTTTTTTTTTTGTTAATCTAGTACAGATCTGATTTAATACTCAGATTTTAGTCTTTGCCCCAAAATTCTAAGTGATACATTGTGTAAAATTCACTTTCTATATGTCATGGTACAGGATTGAACTGCATATATGCCATTAGTATACATAATTTGGCAAGCATTTATGTACTAATTGAATAAATGCAATCCTTTACAAACAGCTGGCTGGAAAGCTAAAGTGCAGCAGCACACAAACAGCAAGTTGTTTAAACAGCCAGCAAAGCAAAGATCAAATGTTAGAATGAATCTCCTATTTGTGATCTGTTGTGCCAAGCCCTCTGGATCTAACAGCTGGACAATATTTTTTGTACCACTAACTAAATCTTTCTGAAAGATCTGGGTAAAAAAAAACAAACAAAAAACAACAAGCACCATACCTCTTGGAGTCACATAGAAAACCACTTGTGCATTCTGCAACTCTACCAGATCACATGTAGCAAAGAGCAGAGCTGAGAGCTTGTTGGTTAGAAATTTATAGTCCAAGATTTTCTTACATCCACTACATTTTGGGAATCAGGAGAATGATGAATTAAGGAGATGATCACAAAGGTTACAAGGAATTGCTGCAGTATTCACAAAATATGTAAACGCTGTGAAAGATGTAGGATCTTACAATCAAGGCTCAGAACAAACACCGGAGCCATTATGAGGCTGGGAGCTGCTCAGAAATTAGGCAAAAAGCAAAAAATGAGAAATCCAAAAAGCAAGACTGTCAGCTGTTAGAAATACCTGTAACCCATTAAAACCACGTGCTTAGCATGAGTGAAATGTCTTCCTGATGTATCCATGCAGCAATGAGGCTCCTGTTCCCTAGGAGAGGGACATGGTGCAAAAAGGAACTGATTGATTCCTTCTTGCACTGAGCATCTGACTGGGGATGATCAGTTTATGGACGTCACACTGAGTGTGTTACTGACAATCCTCCAGGACTCTGCCCTGCCAAGGGTGTCTGAGGGTGCCTCCTCAGGAAGGGCCTGATTCAGAGCTCACCAAACTCAGATTTCCACTGGCTGGGTTCTGGATCAGGCCTTTTCCATCCACCTGTCTGGAGGGGGAATTTCCATTCCAGGGCAGCTGTGAGATGCAGCTTTCCACAGTGTCTTATTCTGTCCTTTTTTAGTGCATTGCATCCTTCTAGAGTAAAATCTACCCACTGACATGTACAGATTCTCTGTCCTGTTTATTAATGACATTTCTGCACTCCCTGTGTTTACCAAGGAAAGCAATCATGCCTTAACTTCCCTCTGTGTGTGCTCAGATTTGCATTATTTTGCTCAGGCACTTGCAAAGGTACCGTGCTCCGAGCAATGATAAAGAACCAAGTCTATAATTTAATAACCCTCTTCTGACTAATTAGTATTCACTCAATGAACAAAGTGTTTTCAGAGGTCCAGTCAAAGGCCTAAGCACCATTTAAGTCCAGCTTATTCCTCAAGGCACCTCTGAACTGAATTGGGCCCCGTTTTATTAAATTACAATAGAAAGACTGCTATGTCAAGTGCACTGATGCTGGGAGCCCCAACCTCGCAGGACCTCACCGGGATAAGCAATCATCACTTGTACTAATAGCACATTTGACTTCGTGGGATGACACATGAGGATGGACTACTTACTTGGCTAAGATTAGTAAGAACAGGCATGTTACACAGAACAAATGACTAAATATCCAGCTGCAGTGAAGTGCTGACTCCCATCAGTGAGTGTTGTGAGGGTGAATGAAGGGCAGGATATGATCTCTAGAAACCTCGTTGAATGCTATTATTGAATTGGTGACAGTTTTGCAGATTTCTAACCCATAATAAACCTCAGTTTTGCCTCCTCAGTGACATGCTTCTTTCCACTGCTTTCCTGCTCTGCCTTCCTTTTCTTTTGCCATACTCCAACAACCCTTTAAAATTATTATTTTTTTAAACTATTTCTTCTTTTATGTTTGAAAATTAATTTTGCAGGTTCGAAAGGTATCTAAGTAACAGCCACAAACCACAAACTCTGCTATTTACCTGAGCAGATTACTTGGTAGCCTCTCTCCACTGCCCTGCCAAGGTTCCTCCCCTCTGCTCTGCTGGGATCAGCACAGTCTCTATGCTCATTTAGTCTTTGGCTTCTCCCTTCAAAGCTGACAATAGGGGCATCATACAGGGTATACCATTCCAGTGATTTTGTCTGATAAAATGCCCAGCTCTTAGGCCTCTGTTTAACACAATTTTGTTCCATACAGGTCACAGAAACAATCAGATTTTGGCCCGTATGATCTATAATGCCTTTGAACCAGCACTCCAGGAAAGGAAAAATCCTCATGTCTAACCTGACTCAGTTTCACTTAATTGTTTTTGATTTTGTCATGGTTCCGGGTTTTTTTTTTTTTCCCTATTTTGTTTCCACTAATTTTAAAAGTATTTTGTTGCTGTCCCTGCTTTTTCTATTCTGACCAGAATTTTTTAAATTCTTCTTCTTTTTTAAATCACTGACTCAAGAAGCTTATTCTGAGAGTAATGTAGTAGTGACCACTGATGACTGGCTTCCAGGATTTTATGTAGCCAAGGCTAATTTGTTCCTGAGAGCTGAAAACCATGAATGGCAGAACATATTTCTGGTACATGCATAATAACTTGTATAAATATTGTATCCAACACCAAAATCCCAAACATACAACCTGCTTACCAAGGGACCCTTAAATCTAGTTTTGTTTCACTATAATGTAGAGTTCTGTATGAAAGCCACAAAGACCATAAGTATTATAGCATTAGTAGTATTCTTAAGTGGGTATTTTCCTGTTTCTTGGGGGCTTGTAGCTCAGCTGTAATGATTGTTCCATGTGTGTCTGTGTGCCTGGGTGTTTTGCCAATCACATCAGTGAAACAAAAATGCCCTAATTTCTACAACTTTGCTTTCATAGCACTGTAAAGCACTAAAAGCAGAAACAGTTTCCTGAAGAACTCCTCCATAGCCGGCCCTTGAACAAGATGACTGTTTCTAATAAGCAACAGCTGTCGTTGTGGTTTTACTAGTCAAATGATTCATGTCTTTTGCTCAGAAATGATAAGTGGAACAAATGTTTACTTAGATATGTAACAGAGGAACAATTGAAAAATAGTAGACTGTCAAATAGAAATATTTTCCTGTTATCTGATCCTTGACAATTAGTCTGAACTGGTATTTAGTCAGAAGGCAGTGGCACAGTTGGGATGGTGAGGAGTTTAGCTCAGGAGCTGTGAGCTCAGCAGGGCACTGCCAAGAAGCAGCCCAGCAGATCTGAGGGGAGCACAAGCACCTCTGTACACACTGCTACACCCACACCCCTCTTTCCTGGCAGTTTCCCCTCTATATTTAGTCATCTTTGAAAGGGAGATGGTGAATTTACCATTTCCTCTCCTTTCTGCTGTCTTCAGGGAACACCAAAGAGCTGCTCTGCTGCTTTGGTCGTGAGTAAATATCCTCAGTTGGCTACAACTTTCCTGGGATCTTGCAGGGTCTTCTGGCAGCAGCAGAGGGAAAGTATTTTAATGCAGGAGATTCCAGGCTCAGTTCAAGGACACAAAGATTGCATTGCCCTTCAGTTGTTGGGAAGGAGAGTCTAAGAGAGCCTTGATGTATCTCTGCTGAGCCTGGAAGCTGCTGCAGTCAGAAAGATTTGACACCCCTGTGGCATCGCAAAGCTCAAGGTAAATTTTTTTTAAATGCTAGAGGAAGCAGTGGCAAACTAACTCTTATGAGCCAAAGAAGGCAGCATCAAAAAATGGTGTCAGTTGCCTTTGATGGGAGGTCTGGGAGACTAAGAGGGATGGAGAAGGCCAAGGGAGCCTTGGGATGCTGAATGTGCAAATGAAACCAGTGTACATCTATAACTTACTTGAACTTATATGGATGCTTGCCAGTATATTAGGGTTTAAATCTACCTTTATTTTGGATAGCTTCTGGACTTTGCTGCTTTTTCAGAACTCTCTCTTTATTATCACTGTATGACACTGCTCTGCCTTGTACAGAAAGATTGTCAGAGCTTCACTTTCCCATCTGTAAAATGGGGGCAATATTTCCTTTCTCCCAGCCTTTATTCAGCTTACAAGGCTCCTGTGACCAGAATTCTTTTATTGCTTGTTTCTGTATTGTCTCGTACAACAAGACCCTGATCTCAGTTGAAGTCTGTAAGTATCACAGAAACATAAATAGATAATAATAAAGAGATGATTTTGACACAAGAATGGAATTTTATATTCTGGAGAGTGAAATAAAATATGTACTAAAGTCTACTAAAGTGCAACCATGAGATCAAATGATAAAATTCTTCTGGCAACAAAGAGTCGACACAAATTTGTGAGATTAAACTGAACCAACTCAACGGAGGCTTGTTCTGGTGGTTTATTCATATAAAGCATATGAAAAAAGTAAGTGAGATGATCAAATTACCCTCACAGCATGGATTTTGACATGGATGTAGACTAACTGAGTCACTGGAGGACTGAGCAGGTGCGTGGCTCTAATTATACCCTCAGTCTTGTGAGGAAGGAGCAAACTTCCCAGTTGCTTCCCTGGTGGAGATAAGGTGTTATCAGCCATCAGCAAACGAGAGGGGAGAACAAGGACAAGGCACCTGATGGGAGAAAGAGGAGGAAAGGAGGAGGCAAAGAGAGCAGATTCATAATGCAACTCATCTTTTAAAAATGTACACACACACCGACTCTGAGCCATTTGGATGCCACTTCTCGTCCTCATTTCTGGTGTCTCTGAGTAACCCTTCCTTATGGCGAGCCACACAAAATTCATTTTTAACATTTTCTCTTTTATGGGCTCGGAGTGAGATATCTGGCTAAATATAATGATTTATTTGTTTATTAATTAATCAACAGGCATGCTAGGAGTTACAATCCAAACTGTCCTCACACACAGGTTTTTATCACCATACACTGTGCCCCTAGGGGAAATACACATCTTTTTTTCAGGAGTATAAATGGACACTTCTATAAATTGCAACTACTTGGGTGCATGTAATATGCAATATTATTCATCTTTGTATTCCAGGTGAATCCAGACTAGACTACCAGCCTCTAGGGGAGTCTGCTTCATATAATTATCAGTATTCAAAGAATGATTGTAGATGTTGTAGCTTAACAGCAGGTGAATGGTCCTTATCTGAATATTAAATAAAGTGCAACTGGATTTCTGGGTTATCTCTGGCTAAATGTTTGTAAAGTCATTAGTGAAAGCATGCAGCTATAATCCCCACCACTCTTCTTACAAAGGATTTCCACTTTTGTTTTTAATTCCTTTACAGGGTGAATTGTTCATCTCCCCTTCCTATACACACAATCTTGTCCCTTGGTTGGACTACCAGAAACATCAAGGAAGCTGCCTTGTAAATAGTATCTACACTTTTTTTTTTTTTTTTATTCCTAAACAACAAAAGAAACTAAGGGAAGAGTGACAAAGAGAAAGATTTATTATTTCCTCTAAGAGCTATCAGAGCTCTGGGTGTTGGGAAAAAGCTCTGAAGTAAACTGCTCCTTTGTCCTCCAAAGTTCTGGCAACTTTAGCTCTATATTTAGTTTACTTATTGCATGATCTAAGAGAAGCTTTATGTATTTATTTAGTAAAACCCTTTTCTTATTGTTTTAAAATGGAGGATTTGATATACTTGAAAACTGTTTCAGTAGCTTGATAGTGATTGTTATGTGAATATAGTAGATAGTAGTTATGAGAAAATTAATAGAACAAAGAAAAAGAACAAACCCACCCCCTGCTGAGCAGAAGGGAGAGACCAGACTCAGCATAGGAAAATTACTGGAGATAAAGGAAGAGGAATTACCATGGGACCATACAACACGAGAGTTTTGAGGCACAACTCCTGTTTCAGTCCTTAGATGTGAAGAGCACAGTGGTGCTACATTTTGAAGAGCGATTTTCAAGACAGACATATTCTACATCAGTTAGCTGGGCCAGGACTCCACCCACATCCTTTGCCAGGCACCACAAAAGCTTTGTAGCCACCTCAGCCTGGGCCATCAGTGGCAAAGCACCTTCTCACAATAACCGCAAATATTTTGTTTTAATTGAATATAAAAATAATACAACATTAAATATGACGCAGCTGAATATTAAAAACCAAACACAACCCCTCCAAAATGGAGCCACCTCTACAGTAAGCTATATATTCTTTATTTGTACATGGACTCCCATTTATTTTTAGCTGTAACACATGCTGAGTTTTTGGCACTGGCATAGCCAACACTCTTGAGTTTCCAAGCATTAAACCCCTCACTGCCTCTGTTTCAGGCTTCTGCAGGCTCAGGCAGATGTTTCTACACCCATCTGTAAGGCTTTCTGTTCATCCTTGCAGAAATGCAGGGTAGAAACATTTTTTTTTCAAAAAGGGAGGAAGGAAGAACACTGAGCATGATTTTGTGCTTAGCTCCGAATTGTCCAAGCAGCCACACAGCCCCAGGGATGGCAGAATGCAGGGAACTCTGCTTCTCCATGCCAAAGTCCTGTTTCCTTCCACAGCAAGAAATGGCTTTTTCTAGCAGTCAGCACTTCTGTGTATTTTTTACTTAAAACTGAGTAAAACTGTAAAGCTAATTAATTTTGGAAGTGAGCTGATTCACACTCTCCCATCAAGAGATGGGTGTCCTGAAACTCTCTAGGTTTTCTAGCTTTTTTCCTTGGGATATCTTCAGTGGATGTTGCTGAGGACTCATTCTGGGCTTTGTACCTATGCTACCTCTGCCAGCAATTGAGGAAAAAGAGCCTGGATGCGTGAAGTATTTTCAATCCCACATTCCTAACTATATTCATATGGAGTGAACTGCACAACAACTGAAGTATCAGCTCTCTTACTCCTGTTTTCATAGTGTTACAAAGAAAAAAAAAAAGGAAACTAAGATTTTTTGGTTGTGCTTTTCTTTTTAGTGGAGATGATATATTAAAGGGAAAGGCTCTGCTCAGTCAGGCAGGACCTTTAGGTACCATTTCAGAGCTCCCTCCTCTAGGACCAGAAGTACTTTATTTTGACTAGAACAAACAACAGAAGTTAACATCTGTTTTCTATTTGGCATTTTTATAAGTATTAAAACCCCCAAAACTCCCAACTAACATGCCCACCTCACCTTTCCTCCCTCCCAAAGAAATTTAAAAGGTTCAGCCAAAACTCTTCTACATAGTTCAAAACCCAAATTTTCATTCTTACTCAAGTGTGAGTCACCTACAGTCACTGGGAACAGGTCTGAATTAACCTTAAAACCACCCATTTTCTAATGACACTATTTAGTAATACCTGAAGTAATGTTATTTGCATTTGCTATTATTTTTATAATCTTTTGAAACACTTAAACACCTACTTATTTAAAAGTAACCCTTTAAGAAGCCATTTGCACCTGGAAGTCAATGGCTGAATCCAAATCCATGTGAACCTGGTGGAAATTCTGACACTTATTTCAATCTTAATTTGGTCAAATTTTCAGTAAAGAGGAAGATGATTTGCTTGGGGAATGATGAGGGTTGGCTTTGTCCCTGTCATCAACCACATGCTGGCTGATTTAAGAGTGAAACTTGGATCTGCTCACAGAGGCAATCAATCATTGGACTGGATGTCCTTGTTCAGCCAGGCTAAGCATTGGGACAAACACAGGGATGTGATGGGAGAGCAGAAAAAGTGAGTTTTAGAGAACCTGACTATCTCTCATGTTTCTGTATCATGACCTGAGGAAACTTAAAGCAGTCAGTTTATCCAGCATATGGCTCTTCTGTAGCTGATTGACTGAGGCTGGACCCTGTGGTCTTTATTCATAACTTCCACCACTTTCAGGGCCAATATTTGCATGCAGGAGGGCTGCACAGAACAGCCAGGGTACATGCTGGCTGTAATCTGAGGGTGACAGAGATGCTTCCCATCACAGATACAGACTCTTCACCACTGCCTCAGCAGGTGCTGCCAGCGCTCCTGAGCAGATCTGTGACTTGGCAGAGTTTTTAAATATGTACAGACTAGAACACCCCCAGCAACACAGGCCTGGTTTCAAGCACTGAGGTAAACACTGTAGGACATAGTTTGCAATTGCACAATATTTGCATTAGGAATGTGGGTGTTTCCAAGTCTACAGCACACAATATCTGTCAGATGACTGTCAGAGTCTGATGGGAGCAGCTGGTGAAGGTAGAACATGTGCCCTGGGCTCTCCTTGAGCAGAGGTGCCCATGGGCAGGGCCCTGGTGCCTCTCTGCCCGCTGGCTGTGGTGGAGGCTGGGATAGGGATGCAAGGAGGGTGGAATGACACATTCTGGGCTTACACCCATAAGCCAGCCCTAAGAGCCACAGTCAGTCCCTACAAGCTGCAGCAACTTCCACAGGGCAGGGGCGAGCCCTGACCCAAAGCCCTGGGTGCTCCCTGCACTGGTATCCAGAGTGTGCCCAGGTGCTCAGAGCCCTCAGCCTTCCAGGAGAGGCAGGGGGAGGCCCAGAGCAGGTAAATCACTGCTAGCCATGGAAACATTCCTTTACAGGAGAGGGTGTGAGTTATGCAAATATCTGCTCTATAAATCTCGTACGGGGCTTTGAAGAAAAACAAAAACGCCACTTAAAAATTTGTTCCAAATTTGGCCACAGTATAGTTTTGTTAGTTCAAAGAAATGAAGCTAACTTTATTGTTATTTGTGTTTGGATCAAAGAAAACTATGAAAATAAACATTAGACAGAATGATAATCAACACTGGAAAAGAAATGTTTACTAAAGATTTTCTTCTGTGTTCTCTTACCAGCATTAATAATATTTTCTTTTTCTAAAGTTTTCTTGCTTCCTTCAAAGAGATTGATTTCAGCAGAAAGAACAAACATATGCAAATAAACTGAATGATGTTATACCCCCTGCCCCTATCCCCCCAAACTGCATCAGATAATTCCATATTGTTAATCTGCATTACATTTTTATCAGTTTTTTGTCTTAATCAGATATGAAGCTCTTGCAGTACATCTCTAGAACTGGGCTGTGACCCTGATGTGACTCTACAGCACAGAAGCAGCCCTAACCCTGCTGTAATCTAATAGTTCAAATTTAACGGATTTGTTTTTTCAGTGGAAATAATGGCTTCCTGTCACAAAACAGAGACACAGACTACATATCTGATAAATGGCTTTGGCATGATTTTTTCATGTAACACACAATTAACAGTGCCTTTCATAAGACTCATGCTCTAAGGAATTGGTGAAAGCACAAATAAGTTCATTACTATGCCTTTTCTTTAAAAAAACACCCTACATTTCTGCTGGTGCTTTAAAAACAAATATTACTTTGCTTAGAAAGAGATCACCTATACTTACCAGTGTTAATTTAGCCTCAAAACACTATACTGAAATTATTGCCACTGACTGCTGATGTATTTTTTTTTCATGAGGCATATAATTATAATTGATAACCCCAAAATGGAAATGGGATCATTTTGATTTTATAAGCTACCACCCATACGGATACTGAAAATTTCCACATTATAGCTATAATTGTTTTTTGTCATGCCATAATCCCCTAAACATTATCAACTAATTAATAGCTAAACAATACATAAGGAGATATGCAGTTCTGTGGATAGAATTGGATATTTTGAAGGAGTTCATTATCTGCAGTTTGGTTTTGAAGGCACAGCTCAGAACTGCTGCTGCCTTCGTTGGTTATCTTATCTCCAGGCCACCCAACCACCAGCCTTACCCTGTGAGTTGCTAACTCCCAGCACTTACAATGAGGTAATCATCACCTTGTAGTGGAGTAGTGTGAATGCTGGTCAGATGGCCTGTATTTTATTAACAGAAATAGGGTCACAAGTCAAATACATGCTTGGGGTCAGCGAGCAAATACAAAAGAAGATTAGAGGAACAAAAAAATGTGACTGGAGGGGTAAAATCCCACTGGGGGTTAATCGAGCAGAAATGTATCAAAGAATGTAAACTACCCTTTCTTTTGTTATTCATCATATGGGACCATAGTTCCTGTGTCCTGCTGATTCCAGGCAGATAGGGCATCATCTCCAGAGTGCTGCCCTTTAATGAGCTCTTTGGACACAGGGACTGCCAATAATACTCCTACCTCTGCTATTACTACTGCTACTACTCAAAACAACAACAAAAATAAGAATTAAAACCACTTAGCATGAATATAGAGATCAAAATATTTGCTTCACCTAATATTTCACTATCCAATGACTGCCCACAAGACTAAGAGAAAAACAGCATTCAGTGTCACTGCTCTAGGAATCTCTTCTGCCTCCAGCATGGAAATACTGGACCAAGAATTGTCTCCATCAATATACTGATTTAGCTCCAGCTTGCAATGTTGATGAATAAATGAATTAAAAGTATTTCTGAAGAGATGGTATTGCATTGGCACAGTTTTAGTTTTTCTAAGAAAGACTGTCTTTTTGAGTGATGTAATAACAGAAAAGGAG
Organism: Anomalospiza imberbis; assembly: GCF_031753505.1. Taxonomy (NCBI): domain Eukaryota; kingdom Metazoa; phylum Chordata; class Aves; order Passeriformes; family Viduidae; genus Anomalospiza; species Anomalospiza imberbis. Next base: position 5,796,242 of record NC_089692.1, on the reverse strand, counting down.
CCAGCAGCCTGATCAGCACAGTAAGTACAGGACTCGGTAGGGCCCAAAATGCAGCAGACAAAAAAAATCATAGGGTACTTACCAAGCAGCAGCTGATTTTCTCTTCTGATACATGTTCTTCGTTCTTTCTGTGACAAGAAGCAGAAATTCTGTCTTATTTGAACTACACACATTTGTCTAATTCTTTAAAATCCCAGCAGTAGAAAGATTCCCTTTTCATCAATTTCCATTTATTATGCTTGTAGCTACATATTGTAATGTGAATTCTTTTATCCATGTATACTGCACATCTATAGATTTTATGTTTTCACACATCACATGAAAAGCATATTTCAAAGCTATTGCATTATCATGTGCCAGAAGAATATTGCTGTGGGAATGCAGACACATTACCAAAAGCACAGTATAAAACAAGGAAGTGAGAGTCAGGAAGGAAGAAATTCTTAGTTCTATGACTATGTGCCTCTGACTTACTGTGCAATGTTCATCAAGCCTCTTAATCTTATTTTGGCATACTTTATATATAAAATAAGCAATATGTCCTTCTGCAAGGCTGAAATAAATGTTAACTGGTTCAATCATGCCCTTTGAGAGCAAAATTGGAATTTCTGTCATCAACACCAAGATGAGCCAAATCAGGCTGAGAGACTGTAAATCTTTACGTGCCAAAGAATAACAGTGCATAGATGAAAATTTCATGGCCAGACACAAACTGTGGCAGACAACTGAAGGATTAATGTGACATAAAATACAGTAAATGTAAGTTTTCCTTGAACTGAAATTGAAGCATTCCTTCATTACCTCCCCAGCCATCTACAGATGCTTTCCCATGCCATTTCTTTTCACTCAATTCCTTCTGGAATATATGCATTTCATCCTGCATCTTTTAGCAAAGTCTGTATCTAACTTATATATTGTCCCTTAAATTTAAAACTAATTTTGTGCTTAAGTGCTTTGCAGGATTGAACCTTCTTGGGGCCACATGCAGGATTTTTCTGCTCCTGGGATGATGAGAGCTGTGGCAGTGTGTGCACACTGTGTCAGACCTGAGATCAGCTGCCAAGTGTGGACACCCACAGAAGGATTTTCTTTACAGAACTATCTTAAAAATGGAAATGTCTGTCTCCTCCAGCTATGCTGGCAGACAGTGTTTACCCAAAGATCCAGATACACAAGACCTTGTTATCAACTGCAGCTTTTACACAACTTTCAAGTAAGTTAGTGGGTTGGAAATCACACATTTTAGAAATATTTTCTGAAGGATGTGATCATATTTGCTGCCCTTGAAAGTGTTTAATGTTGCATGTTCATTACATATTTTTGTGTTACTTAATTTAAAAGGTTAAAAAAAACCCAAATTGCCACAGAGTGGATTTATAGATGCTTAGAAAGTAATAAGAGATATTTGATATGCAAAAAAGAAAAACTCATATAGCTACAGTGACATGCAATTAATAGATTTCTAAAAAGCCACTAACAAAGTGTCTTTCCAAGGTTTACATTTCAGTCCTTTGAGTACTTTCTTTGGAATACTGTCCACTGAAACACAAAATTTTGAACTCTTTCTCCTAATTTAATGTAGAAGCACAACTGAGCTTTTTAATAATATGGTCAAAATATTTTAAGAAATATCACTTCACAAGCTATAACTAATCAATTTGCACCTGTGTTATGTGGAGGAGACACACTATCCACTTTGGACAGCAGTGGTGAGATGTCCTGAGGTTTGCATAATGCCAGCAAGCTGTATTACTACTAAAAGGCTTGTGAATAAGAATTTTACTGCAGTCACAACATATACATTGGGCTCTTCTAGTAAATTGATCACTCAAATAAAAAGAAAGGAATGTTTTTGATCTGCAATGAAGATGAGCAAAAATAAGCCTGCTCATCTTAAGTTTGCATTAGGGAAAAAAATGAACTTTGATCTATCATATTGCAGAGCTGCTTGTATTTCAATGGCAATTTATCAATTTTTAATAGTCAAAGCTCCCAAGTAGTAAAAGCTTCTTAGACTTCCTAATCTAATAGCCATTTTTTAAACTTTTTATTCTGTATGATTTACTGTTTGGAAGCAAGAAAGCAACATAATTTCTTAAGGGTTCTTTCTTTTATATGAGTTGACAGAATCCAACACTAGTAAATTTGTGTAAAACAAGTGCAAAATCCCACCTTAATATATCTGAACCTTTCTTATCAAATCTAACAGACAGCAGAGTGCATCAGCAACAGGACTGAGCTCAGGTCAGGATGCAGCAGCAGCAGCAGCCCCCCAGGGAACCCTTCCTCCAGCAGGGATGGGCAGGGTCAGTGCCACTCCTGCCCTGCTGGCAGTGCCCAGCCAGCCCGGGGCTCCAGTGGGGAGTGAGGACACTCAGCACCCTGTGGGCCTATCACAAAAGTGAATCTAAAATAAGCTTTAGACTGTCTTGTTTTAAAAAGGTTACCTTGGCAAGTCCAAAGCACAAAGAGAAGCATTAAGAGTGCAGATCTAAACTTGCATGTTGTTACTGCTAGACATGAAAGCCTAAGGTCAGAATTCAGAATTCAACCACTCTGACTCAGAAATGCATCAATGTATTTGCTAAATGGAAGCCCCGCTTGCATCACATCTTATCATAATGTCACAAAATGCAGAAAATTACAAATCAGTTTTAAGGCAAAATACATGACAGCAAAATATAAGTACACAAAAACTACATTAAATATCAGTCTTCATTTGTCCCTACCACTTCAACTTACCTCTCAGTTCCAAACTCCTCGCTGCAGTGCACAGCTTGAGATAGTCTAAGATCCATTTTAGAGTGGACTGAAATATAAATGACAGTTCGCACTACACATGAACATAGACAACTGTATAAAATATTTAAATAAAGACAGAAAAGAACAGAGGAAACCAACAGAGCCTTTGGCAGACCCAGCCTTTGGGAATTTAGCAGCTTGAGATTCATTGCAAATTTCATCTTTAATGTTATTTTTAGTTCAATATTTTGTAGCACTCAGAAGTAAATCTTTGTGTGCTGTTTCTCCTCCTGCTTGTGCTGCTTCCTTTTCTGATCATTTCTTTTAAAAAAACCTAATATATTTTCAATACAATTGATTTGTGACATGTTTTGTGATATTTGTTAAAGGTACTCTGTTTCTTCATACAATTCAGTGAAAACCATTACACTGTTGTTTCTTTTAAAGTGCTGAACAATGCTTGTCATAACTGAACAAAATGAGACCCCCCAACAGTCTTTGTTCCATCACACCTTGTGTTGCATTAAATTCTCTGACATTAATTTTGATTCTTGGGTTAGAGTCTAACTCTTTTTTTTAACCTCTCACCACTGTTCCAAATGCTGCCACACACAGTGCATTTCTAGAGCAGTTTTGATTTTATCCTGGAATCTGTCCTTTGTCTCTCCTCAGCAATCTGACTGGAATGGTAGACAAGACACAGGGCTGGGGGTGGTGCAGAGAGGATGCTGGACAGCTACAGCTGTAAGAAAATGCAAACTTTAGGTTCACACCCTAGTCCACCCCACTGTAGGTTGCTGTCTGATCATGCTCAGGTGTCTTGTACAAAGACTACTCCCGTTTTTTAAATGGACTTTCCAAACCTTTCTCCCTCTTACTGTTGCAGAGAACTCAGTGAAAATATTCTCCCATTACTATGTTTAAGATTTAATAGTTGTGCAACAGAGAATGGCCTTAAAATGGGCTGTTGACATCTCACAGAACTGAAACCAGCACCGTGATGTGACACGAGATGGAAACCATATAGGACATATAAAATAAGACTAAGGCTACTTATCTGTACAGTATGAACATTGTAAAACTACTTTTGCTTTAATTAATTTTAATTTCTTCAGGTTGCAGTTGGAGTAGGGAATTTTTCCTTTTTTTCATAAAAGGATTCACAAGAGGAGAAGGAGAATCTTGCCTGATCACAAGGCTTTAAAATTGAAAGAGTTGTTTTTTTTTTTTTTTTCCCCAAAAACCTGATTTCTAACATAAAGAGACATAATTTAACAGCTCTTACAAATGCAAGGACTAGGAGCCTCTATTAAATGACCAGGCATCAGTCTTAAAACAAACAAAAGAAGTATTTTATCCTCACAGTGCGTAATGAAATTACAGAACTCATGGCCACAGGATGGTGTGGAGGTCAAAAGTGTAAATGGACCATAAAAGGGATTACATGAAATCATGCAAATGAAATCCATCACTAGCTACTACACATGATGATTGAGATCCAGCCTCCAAATCAAAATGTCTCTGACACTGATCCTCAGAGGGCAGGAGCACACAGGGGAAGAAGGATTGCTCTGTATGAGAGATATATCAGAGTTCATACACTTTTTCCCCAGACATTTGCTCTTCTCACTCACAGAGGGAAAGCACTGGATATTTTTTCTGACTCAGGGTGGCAGCTACTGCGTGTGTTCTAAAGTCTTCAAAAATCTGAACTCATTTTATTTGACACTGTATGTTTTAGAAATGTTTCCACTTTAAATTCAAGATAATTAGGGGGAAAAGCCTGTAAAGAGTCAAACAGAGGGCAAAAAGAAACAAAAGCACCCAGAAAAGATGGAGTTCAGAACATTTTTTATGAAAGTCATATTTTGCCATAGATTTGTGCGTCAGGGTCTCATTTTGCACTACAGGAAAATATTTCCATCCAATGATTGCAAGAAAGGAAGTTCCCAATACAGAAACCTAGGCAGTGCCCACCCTGCAAAGTGGCTGAGAGGCTGAGGCAACCTGACAGAACCCTCCTGCAAATCTGAAATAGGTCCCTGTGGCCTCTGCAGCGCTGAAATCACCGCTCGCCTTTGCTTTCACTGCACTGAATAATTTGGGCCTCTCCCTTTCTGTGTGACTCAGGTTGTGAAAACTGAGCCTTCTCTGGCCTATAGGATTCATAAACACCTGCCCCATTAGCCCACTTTCACTATTTGTCTAATGACAACCACAAGTAATGACCTGACTCAAGTCATGTCAATATTCTGCCAAAAACTACCATTTTGCCCTCTTAGCCACCCCCTCCCACCCACCCATAGGTTATGGAACTGTGGGATGGTTGCCAAAGAAATGCAATAAAAAGTAGGAAATGACACATACAAATAAAATTCACTTACCTAAAAGCCCTGTTCATCAGATCTCTTTGTGCTGCCTCCTCCCCCACCATCCTCTCCTCTACTTCCAGCACTTGTTTCTCCTCTCTTCATTTCCTCTTCCTTTGCTGGCTTTTTTCTTCATATGTTCTACATTCTGTACTTTTTTTTTTTTTCTTCTCTTTTCATGCCCCCTATTTTTCCTTTGGCTGAAACAGAATAAATGAATGCTTTCTTAATTTTCCCTTGCTTTAGAGCCAGTAAAGTATTATGGTGTCACTTTACCATTTTCACTTCCCTTTCCCAGTTTTTCTGCCACCACTTTTGTTGTTTTGTACTTTTTTGCTGGCCTTCCTCCATACACACCAGTCCCTCCTTGCAATTACTCCTTCCTCAGTGACTTCATGTCCACCATGTTATGTCCTAGTGCAGTGTGAAATGATCCAGATTTCCAGGTGGATTTTTGGGCATCTGACTTTTTGATGGTGGAGGGAGGTCTTCCTAAACACGAGGCTCAGTATTTCTGATGGAAAGTTTCTGGGGGCACAGCTGTGGCTTTGGGGAGAAGCAGGGATGTGAACTGGAATGGAGCAGAGTCCTGTTCCAGTGGTCTGGGAGGAAAAATCCCCCCTTGCTTAACTCTAAGCCACTTATTTCTCTCTTGTTTCCCTGGCCTTTAAATGTTCTAAATCACTGCCTGAGAATCCATTCCTCGAATCTGGAATCTTTATCCTCATGGATGTCCCTCCTGCCAAGACTACACAATATTAGGAATAGCACTCTGTTTTAACTTGTGGTTTTCCTGGAACTTAAAACTCCTCTGTTTGTCTGTGGATCCCAGCAGGATTTCGCTGCTCTGATTTGGGCTGCACTTGCTGCAGGAGAGCCTGGCCCATGCTGAGCTGTGGCCCCTGGAAGTTTTGCAGGATCATGTCTAAACACAAACTGGTGTTCTTCGAGGTTTAGACTGGCTATAAACCACTGAACACATTTTAATTCATCTCTGTGCCCCTTCATTCCTGTTAGGTGCAAGTATATTAAGACTTACAGGGAAAAATATTATTTCAGGTTTGTGAGATAACATAGTGAAAAAATGGAAGCAGCACTAGCTTTAGTATACATTTTCTATGCTAAGAATTGAGAGAATGGGGGATTAGGTCTAAAATAACAAGCAGAGAAAGGGAAAGAACCTGACTAGCTGAGAATTTCATGCTGTAAACATTATTCTAGAAATAATCTTTTTGTGTTTCTGTTCTTTACCTTTTTAACAGCACAATTACCCATGACAATATCAGTTGAACAAGACATTAAAAAAAACCCACACAAGCCACCTTAATGAAATACCATGTGCAGCTCAAACAACAAAAAAGATTCCCATTTTGGGGGCTTCTCTCCATTTATATTAATGATCAGTTTTCCTGTGGAAGAATTGCACAATATGGGTTTTTCCTGCTTGTTCATAATAGGTCATTCATTAAAGAAAATACTGGGAAATTATTTTCTGTGTCGGTGGATACAGGATGCCATCTGGGAGCTGAAAAAATGAACAGAAATCAGACCGGAAAAAAAAAAAAATTAAAAACCATGAAATTAGTTACACTTAAGGAAACCAGCTGAATACTTTCACAATCCCAGCCTCTCAGACAGGCTGCAGTAATTGGTACTTTGTCCATTTACACAAGGGATGCACTCTCACAAGGGATGGGCTGGGGTTCGTCACCTCCCTGGGTGATTCCGTGTCACGTCTCCCCTGGGCTTGTCCCTCTTTGCCATTTCCTCCTGCAGCTTCTCCCAGCTGGCTGCTCACTGCACTTCTCCACTCTCCTTTCTGCTGTGCTCTGCTCCCTTCATTCCAAGGTGCTCTCTGACCAGCCCTGTAACACGCTGCTGCTGTGATATATCAGCCATTCTCCTCCCCGGGTCCAAGAACAGCAGGTAGATCAGAAAACCTCTTAAAATGTGAAAGTGGTTACTCTGACTCCAGCTCCAGGGTCATCAAAAATTCAGGGCTTATCATTTTGTGGATGGCTTAAGTTAGATGTACATCAGCTGATAAGGAAATCACAATAATATAGTGAGAAATATATTAAGATGAATATGGCCATATGCCAATTTTTCCCCCTCATAAATAAGATCCTTGTTTACCAAATGTTCAGTTTTGGTTATGTCACTATAAAAATCAAGCAGCTGGTAATTCAGGCTTGATTAGCAGGTCTCCAGTTTTGATTAGTAAATTACTGTAGTAATCAAGGTTAATTCTCATTTCAGAGCTATGCCACAGATTTTATTTCTTCCAGACAACTGGATTTATCATTCTGAAGAAGGAATATTTTAATAAATATTACAATATTATCCAGAAATAGATTAAAAAAGCAGATCCAAAGGGGCTTTGAAAAAATGGGGAATCAGGGCAGAAATGCTGCTCAAACATGGAACAGTTAATGTCCTAGGAATAAAATTCCAAGCTGCAATTTTGCAGTAGATTTCCACGTAATATATGCAGAGATTGCATTGCTAATTCCTTTTACCTAGTGTTTCTATTTCTATCTTTAAAAATTGTTTTCTTTGGATCTTCATCTTTCATTTTAAAATAAAAAAAAAGTATACAGAGAGGCTTAAAAAGAAGCCCAAGAGACCATTATTAGTATAAAGATAAACAGTAGAATGGATTCTAACTGAGCCAGAAAACATCACTGTAGAATTTACATAAAATTTAGTTTTCTACCAAACATATTGCACATCCAGTTCCAGCTCATCTCATAATGAATATTCAAGCTTTCGAATGACCCACATGTCCCATAAGTGAGCAAGAGTCCCCAAAAGCCATCATTGTTGTTGAAGAAGCACAATATTAAAAAACATTGAGAATTCATTAGGGATTTTTTTTTCCATGAAACTTTTACTAAATCTTTAGCCTGCAAATGCTGCAATTATTTGAGCATACAAGTCTGTCAGGGATTTGAGGCTGGATAACAAACTCTTATATGGTTTTTAATTAGGATGATATTATTATTTTCTAGTCATAATTCTGGGTCAGATTCTGTGTATCTTTCTCACATCACTTTTGTATAATTAGAGCCTAAATTATCTAAAATAAATATGAAGTTTTGCTTTATCTACTCAGTACTGCATGCTTTTCCCAGATAGGAAGAATAGGCATTTTTTAGATCTACCATAATATTCCACTCAAAATATTGAGATAAATTTCTCCCCAATAATACAGAAAGAATTGATTAAAGAAGCCCTACAATATATGTATATAGAGACTAATTACTGAAAATTCAGTAAAAGCTGAATTCAGTACAAAATTATGCAATTCCTATGTCCTTTGAGGGAAAAAGAAAACCAAAACCACAAACCCAAAATCCCTTTTCTAGAGAAAACATGCCATGTCCTTTTGTGAAAGGCTAGGGAGGAACCTGGAATTTACTTCTGTTTCCATATTCCACTGGACTAATTTTGCTACGAGCAGTTTCCTTATGCCAGTGGAAATGGAGGCTCTTGAATCAGACCAGGTTCAAGTGTGCTCCTAATTCAGCACCTTGTTCCTGATGATGGCAAACAGAAAATGCTTCGCGAGGCTCCTTGCCAGCGCTAGAAAGTCAATAGCTGTCTTATGGCCTGAAGCAAGGAGATCCTTATCCTTCCTGCCTCTCTCCCTTTATAAAGTCCTAGATATTTAACATTAGTTCTTATCTGCATGGTTCATTTACAGCCCAGCATCTAATGACCCAAACATTGGCAGAAAGTGGAAAGCAACCTGATCTATGAACATTTATTTAAGAGCAACACTTTGGTAGAATAGCAATCAATTTGAGTGGAAGGTAAGCATATACAGGCTGGATTCACTGAGTATGTTGAGACTTGTCCCACTTTCACACATCAGCAACTTAGGAAGCCCCAAAATTTGCAAGAGAAGAGGAGAAAAACATTTTCAGGCAGAAAACCTGTAAAACAAACGTTATACTATGAAGGAAAAAAAGTGTGTGTGCTTTTTGCAGTCTGTGTTATACATGACAAGATTCACCTGGGGAAGGAAGGGGTGCGGTGTGGGGGGAGCATTTGCAACCAAGCCACTGCATTAATAGGGGACTTCCACAGATTTCTGGCTGGTCTCCAGCAGTACAACAGCTCCCTGAATCTGGCAGATTCTACTCATTTCTTTTGCGCATGTTTTTATTTTTGGCTTTGGCTTTCTTCTCCTTTGCAGCTCTTCCAAATTCCACGGGAGGAAGCACACAGCTGTCGTTCCTCAGGAACTGCACAGGAGACAGTGGCCCCTGGAACCACCTCTCCCACCACCAGTTCTGATGCAGGCATGTACAAAGAGCTTGAGCTTCATACCCAGCTCCTCTCCTGGCCAAACAGACTCCCCAAGACTCTGGTGAATTACAACCAGCAGCTTCCAGGCTGTGCATGCAGTATGGAGAAAGATATATTTGAGAATATTAACAAAATTCAGAGTAACATTCAAAACTACAGCCCCCAGAAGTTTTGTGTTGCCCTAGTGGGAGATAAAACTTTGAATGGGAAGGAAGAACTGCCTCTAGATCCCTTGCATATAGAGACAGGGTGGCCTACAACTGACTGCTGGGTATTCACCATCCTCTGTCAACTTCCAAGCAATCAACATAAAGGGAATACGACCAGGGAGTCGCTGCAATCTTGTTATTCCCTGCAGAACAATAGTTTTCTTAAGAGCAGCCTGGCCTAGTGTAAATGAGAAAAGTCATAAGGTTTCTGGAAAGGTATTTATTTTATCCACAGGTAAGATTGCAACACTGAATGTGATAGTCTCTATTTAGGGTGATTAATAATATGTTCTGTTGCTTGTTTTGAGTAAAGACTATAGGCCAGCTCCTGCCCTGGCTCAAATCCCATTGTATCAATTGTTTAGCCTAAAAATGGATTACAGGATATGGTTATAATTTATGCATATAAAAATGCAGAGGATTCTACTTTAGAAACAGTGATTTTTATTTATGTGCACTGCAGTAGTGCCTAGAACCCGAGATGCTTTGCTCAGGACAGTATCCAAATGCACAGGAATTCCAGGCATGGGCTGTTCCCCAAAGAGTCTTTGATCCAGGCAAAAGACAGGCGACAGCAAACAGATGGGGAAAGGGGCAGAAATGACAAGGTAACTGGGAGATAATTATGATCACTATGCAGTCACAGCACATCAGCTGCTTAACCACTATCATTTTTTAAGGTGTCACAGCAGAGGAGAGTTTTAAGGGAGGATGTGAAGAAGGGCAAGTGTAGTAGCTTAGTGGATTCTTATAGGAGTGGGCCCTTGCAGAAGAAAACAAAATTACTACAGTCCAAAATTTAATAAATAGGTATTTCAGACAAAAGTCTGTTGTGAGTGGTGGGTAACACATTGATCTGTCAGTACCTCGTGGGTGTGATAGGGGGAAACAGTACTGGGAGAGCCTATGTGGGCCTTAAAATATCCATAGGATGTTTTTGGCTGCAAGAGAAAAGAAGGAGCTGATGAAAGGGTACACAGTGGAAGAGAGACATGATAAAACACAAATGTTGAAAATGCACCCCTGCAGTGGAGTCAGAGAGAATGGGCAAGGTATGTGCCTGCCAAGGCTGGAGAAACTGGGACTCAGTGCTGGGCTTCAGTTTTGGATTGTGCTTGTCAAAAGGTCAGACATGAAGTACAAAAATCAAATGGTTTGTCCTAGCAAGCATAAATCTAGAGAGAAATATGTAGAAAGACATAATGTATAGAAAGACACAATATCTGGAAAAAAAGAGGGCCTAGAACCTGAGATGATGGTGCTAAAACAGTAATCACAGCTTTAGTTTTTGTTTTGCAAGACACTCCTGGCATGAGAGTCCCTGCACTTAAAAAGGGGAAACACTTCTGAGACTTGCTATACCTTAGGGCATGAGCAAATTATATGGGAAAGTGAGAAAAACAGATGACAAAAAGAACAAAAACTCCTCTTTAAATATTTTACGGCTTTTTGGTTCACTATTTCTCCCTACAAAGTTAGTAAGGCTTATAGTTCAATAAATAAACCATTGAAAACAAACCTTTTTTGTTATTTGTCACACATATAAGCTCAATTTTTGTATGTCATTGTGGGAACTGAATAAAAGAAACCTAGGCATGGAGCTTCTTACACAAACTTGTAGGAGTAACTTTTGGATAGCCTGAGCATTTGCAACTCCAATCTTACTGTGAGCAAAAATAGAAAGGACACTATGCATGCTACTGCAAAGCAATTTTTATATTATAAATATGTTTAGGTGCTATCTAAATTACCACCAGAGCTCTGACCTTGATTACAAACGATCATAAAGTAAAGAATACTTTGAAGTGCCCCAAATTATAGATCAAAATGCTTGTATATTCATCACTTTGACTAAGATCCAGCCAAGATTTTCTTGGCTAATAAAGACTGTAAATTAAATAGAAAACAGGCCCAGTAAAGAGAGGTCATGGCTGCTTTTTTAAATGCTTACAGTCCTTTAGGGCAGGATGTCTGTGCTGCTTTAATTGTTTAGAGTTTCACTTTCTGCCATGGGAGCTGCAAATGTGCAAGCCTCTGTCTCATAATGCTGCAATATAAACCTCCATTTAAACTTGATGGGTCCCTTCTCATTGGAGTTTTATTTTCCAGGCACTTTTGTGATGTGCTCTTTTATGAGCAGTGTGAATAAATATGATGGCAATATTACCTATGCAAATGGGCAGAACTAAAATGTCTAGGGTTAAGAAAAACAAAACAAAAACTCTGTTTTAAAACATAACCAAAAGACCCAAAGCATTACCTATATTTTTCTTATTTTAATAATGAGTTTGTTCTTGCCAGTCAGCATTTCTCTGCAGCACAAACTGCCCACAATCTGATTGGCAAAGTGTGAAAGTGAACCTAATTTCAGTCTTATTTTGATTCTTCTTCAGTGTGTAGATGTGTGACCACACTGGGACTGCTCAGCAATCCTAACTTTTGGGAGGATCGGATGCCTTCCCATCCCACCTTCTCCCAATCCACATGGAGAAGCTGCCTGGCTGTGCCTGATAGTGTGCAAACAAATATCCTGTTGTATGAGTACCTATGATTTATCACACCATGCCTAGCAGGGCTGTTATGTGCAGAGCTCTATGTTCCCTAATGAGCAGATTTTGCTTGTTTGAGGACGCTCCAATGAATGAACTTTTCAAATGTCTTGAATGCCACTCAAAGGAAACATCTTTGGGGATCGTGGCTTTAAAATATAAGACAAATTCCCACTTCTAATCCTGCTGGAAGTGGATCTCCCCAGACTCTAAATGGTTTCTATATTTAAGTGATAAAATCATTGTGACTCACCAGAGCAAGACATTGGATGGTCTCCGATTCTGTCATTTTGTTTGCCTGAAAAGGAGCCAAGAATGAAGATTCACAAAGCAGATTATGGATTTTGTACATCTCAGTGAAAACACGTGATTGTTAGAGAAAAGTGAGCTGTCAGCTCTTTGTGATAGTGAGGCAAGGGGTGTAAATGGAAGGGCAGGAGATGGGAGAGCTCAAAGGCACTGTGTACTACTGGTAAAACAACCAATCCTTAGTTATACCAAATTAAAATTTCAATTGTGCTAGAATCACTCTACACTAAAGGGCAGATTTCTCAGGACTAGCCCAGAGATTAAGCTGTAACTAATTGGGATGTCATGATATTATTTAGTTCAAGACACTCTTTCGGGGGAGGATAGTGCAGCAGAAAACAGACAATAGCCAGCACTTCACTGGATAGCACAGCTTCTCTGTAAAATTCACATTGCTCCTAGTGATTTTTTCGTATCCTCTAAGCTGAGGCTTGGCCAGATTCTGGTTTTTTTTTTTTTTTTTGTTTTTTTTTTTTTGGTTTTTTTTTGGTTTTTTTTTGTTAGATCATTGTAAATCTGCAAAAAAGAGTTCAGTGAATTGATGAGGGTTTTGTAAAAAAAAAAAACAAACCAACAAACAACAAACAAAAACCACTGAAGTCACAAATGAGACATTCCTGTGTTCCCTGTATTCTGCACTGTGCTTTTTCTTTACCTCCTTCCTTGCCACTTTCCTTTCTCAACCTCTGTACTTATTTTATTCCATCCTCTTCTACCCATTCTTATTGATGTTTTTTATGGCTTTGGGTGGGTGGTTAACTGACATTAGGAAGAAAAGCCATACAAAAATATATCTACATATAGTACCAGTCAGAGCACCTGCCTCCTCTCTCTTGGTTACCTCAATGTCATTATGAAACAAGCTATATATTTATTATTTAAACAATATTAAACAGTAGGGGCAAAAAAAGAACAGTGTGGTTTCCTACAGAAAGAGAAAAGGAGTAGTTAAATGAGTACCTTAATTCCTTGCTATTGAGAAGCTGTTACTATAACAAACAGCAGCAAGACTTTTAAATCAGGCCTCTGGAACAAAGCATTCCAGTGTCACTTTTACATTAGTGATTGCAGTTGATGTCATTTTCACAAAACAAAATTATAACCAAAATGGATATTTCAGGTCAGAGTGCCACAAAGAGTATATAGATACATTTCCATCAATAAATCTGCCCTCTTCCTGCCCTGACATAAGTGTTCAACCCCTTGTGATTGACGTTTTTACCGCTAAATTATACTATGTCTGCTTCTAGAAGAAATGTCTCCATTACAAAATTAGCTAACCATCAACATAACATAAAATAACTTCAACATGGTGTCATTTCACAAGAATATTGATTCTCACAGACTTACTGGATTAAATCCTGGTTTCCCATAAAAGGAGCAGCCATTATGTCTTTGGTGGACAGAAAAATATATGTCGTGGAAAGATGTATATTGGGGTGATTAAAACTTCATTGCTGAGCTCAGAAGCAGAAGATTTTGTCCTGTGGCAATCTGAAACTAAGAAAATGGTCAAATTGTACAGAAGAACAAGGCCAAAAACCAGCTACCAGTCTGACATTTTATTTTCCTCTGCTGGAAGACACTTTTGACTATTTGTTCCACAGGAAAAGTCAACAGTTATTCCAGACTGACTATTGAGTCTGCCAAAATCTTTTCAAGACCTAGTGGTAGCTTTTCCTTAATTTACCTCAACGTTAGTGCTAATACCTCATACCTCATAGGATGTTTTGACTAATACCTGAAAAGACTTTGAAATTCTTAGCTGAGAAAAGCTATTTAAGGGCAAACAATCACAATATGTAGCTGTAGTTTCTTTGTATATCAAAGCTCTAGAAAGACAGGGTACTTAGAAAAGAGATTTTTATTATGGCCTTCTCTACTCTGTTTTTATAAGACGTGCCCTGTATTTAGCATTGAAATAATAATGGGCTAAACTCATTCTGGGCCGAACTTTGTGATTTTAATGAAATTACATTGGGGATAAATTTGGCCCAATTCTCTGTGGTGATCTGCATATCAGAGAAGTTCCTAAAGGAGAAAATACCACTTCTATGACCACAACTCACTCCAGGTACACACAATATTTTGAGTTTCAGCCTGATTTCTTCAAATGCAGATGAAAAGCTGTCTCCATTGAGCGAGGCCAATGTCAATTGTTGTACACACTGTGCTATCCTGAAGGCCCCTAGTCTGCTGAGGGCTGGTGGTGTGCTCTGAGAACAGGAGTGAACAGCTGCCAGATTTCTCACTTTCCATCAAGTACTTGTCATCTCTCTTCATCATGGAATGACAGTCTTTACAATCCCACTGGTGCTGCACTCCCTTGCAGAGAAGAGCTGGGTGCCATGCCAGCTCCAAGAGAGCTCTCAGTAAGAGGTGCAAGAGATGTGGGGGAGCAGCAGGCTACTGGGGGGGATGGCAATCCCAGTGTCCAGGGAAGGGGGTTGTCTTAAGTTGGAAATGGAGGTGTGCATTCTATTCCTATCTGTTAGAGGTGGGGCAGTTATCTTCTGTTCATTGGGCAGTTTTCTTTATCTCACCCACACCCAATCCTCCCTCCAGGAGATCTCTTCTGTTCATGGGCCATTAGTTATTAATTATCTTCTGTTCATGGCCAGTGAGTGTCCCTGCATGGCTGAGAAAAGTCCATCATCCCATTGGGAGATGCTCCGCCCAGGGGGAGGAGCCAAGCATTCCTACCTGGATACAATCTGACTTTGGAACCCCACAGCAGCCTTTTCCACTGTATCCCTTTTCCACTGAATCCACAGGATTCCCAGAGGAGCAGCCCTTTCCCACTGGATCGTCAGAGGAAGCCCAGGCCCATTTCCAGCAGCCCTGGAGCTTCAGAGGAAAACTCCACCCTTGTCCAGGATCCCTGCTCCAGCAAAACCACAGCTGGCACTGCAGGAGGGCTGAGCCACCATGGGATGGGACTGCTGCCACCTCCCTGACCCACAGGGGATCAGGTTGTATTCTAACTCTGTCAGGGTTGTTTTGTACTACTGCATTGTTTATTTTATTTTTTTTTTTTATTTTCTTCCCTAATAAAGAACTGTTATTCCTGCTCCCATATCTTTGCCTGAGAGCCCCTTAATTTCAAAATTATAATAATTTGGACGGAGAGACTTTATATTTTCCATTTCAAGGGAGGCTCCTGCCTTCCTTAGCAGACACCTGTCTCAAGACAGGGTATTCCTTGAGAAGCAAAGCCCAATCACTTGACCACAGCTTGTGCAGGTTTGTGAGGCTGGGGCACACATGGGTTTCTGCTCAGCAGCTCCCTCTTATCGTGGCTCTGTGTGGCAGGGAAAAGGAGCACTTCACCTTGGGAGATTCAGTCTGTGGCTGCCTGCTGGTGAAGGATAGTCTGTGACCATTCATCCCTGCCCATTAAAGCTCAGAGAGGGCAATGTTACCAGTCTCTGCCCATTCAATCCTTTTTTGTTGGCATATTACTATTTTATCATTTTGATCTTCTCCCTACTGAAGATAAAAGACACCATGGGCGGGATTCATGAATGACTACTGTTATTTATCGACCCAGGACTTTTTGAACATTTTTTCCCCTCTGATTCATGAACCACTTTTCCATATTCGAAAAGCAGTTCATAAATCGTTCAGCACCAGCAGAAATTAATAATAATGAATTCATTTACATAAAAGGACTCATCCTGCCAGTTGCTGATAATGTTTGAAGCCAGAACCTTGTCAGCAAACAGGATTTTTGCTGGCAGTGCAGGAAATAATCTTTTGTTTATAAATTAATTAAAATATACTTTTCTCCTGCTTTTTAGAGCTGCTGTGAGGATATGTTGCATTGGGCAACATATTACACATTTTCTTTTCTGTTTTGTTTTTTTTTTTTCCTAAAAATGGTATTGCCTAGAATGGAAAAAGGGATATTTGGTAGCATTAAGAGTCAGATTTTAAGAGAGAGTAATGTTTTTCGATTTGTTTTAATGTTTTGGGTGAGGGTTTCTTCCAAAGCTGTTGCATTTCACAAGGGTCCATTTGAATGTACTCTTTCCTGTGGATCCATCTGTGTTCAGTCCTCCCCTCTCTAAGTCTCATCCTGAGTTTCAAATTCAAGTGAACTTAAAATCATAACAAGAACCTCCCACGTTTCCTCTGAACTCAAACCCACGAGTTTCACATGATTCTGATGCAAAGCTATCTATAATCAGTCCCAGGTTTATTTTTGGAAAGGAAGGATGACCCTGAGTGAACACTTCCATAATGCCAGTCAAGGGGTAGAATGTGTGAATGAATTTTTTATGCCATGCTTTGCCACATGTGTGCTGCGTGTGTTTCATTAGATCTGAATGCCCCAAGGCTGTGCCCCTTCCCCAGGACCAGATTTACATCATTTACCCAAATGAGAAACTCATAGTCTTGCTGTGCCGTGGGACAAATTTCACAGAAAAACATTTACAAGCCCACCCCATAAATTTTCCTTTGGATCACCAGCCCAGCAGAGTCAGCACAACACACCCCTCACCTCAGTGCTTTCCTGGCTGCCCTCAGACTCCTCCAGGCGACTCCATGTGCCAAGGAGATCCAGAGCTCCTGTGAAGCATCTTCTCTCCATGCTTGCAGCAAAGTTCAGCTTCCAGTTCGGAGCTCAAGCCTACAAACTGTGCACAGCAATAGCCAACACTGCTGCATTTTCAGTTGCTCTTTGCATTCAGGCCCAGCTCTTTGCAGAGAAAGCCTGGAAGAACCTGTGCATGCTGCTTTTCTAAATCACACTCGAGAGCACTCGGAGAGATTTGCAAGGAGGGAAATGAAATAACCATATGAAGATCTTACACAAAGAAATAGCCTAATTATGTCTTAATATTTTGAAAAGACTAAAACACTTGAGTGTCAAGTATCATTGCAAATAAGTGGAAATATTTCTTAGCTTGTTTATTTCTTTGTGTACATAACCATTATTGGAAATTGGGATATGGAAAATGATTTTGCTGGTTTATACAATGTTTTGGTGTTGGAATTTGTCATTTGGTACTCTGACTTTTATTTGTATTTAAGATTTTCCTTGGCAAACACAAAACTGAGTGCTATCACAAAGAAAGACTAGAAGTTGGAAGTATGTATTATTAGTCTGATCTGCATCCTATGTATGTGTAGGGCTTCAATAGAAAAACCACTTTTAAAAACAACAACAAAAGGCCTGAATTGTCTGTTTCTACTTTTGCTTTTAATTGGTGACATCTGGGTTTGCTGGTATTGAATGAAACTTTTATTTTGTGTTTTTGAGAAAGAAGAGTTGGCTGACTAGTTGTCTTTATATGGTTTAATTTCCTCTCATGTCCCCTTCTCTTTCATTTCACTGTTTGAAGACTTCTAAGGTAAATAATAATGGAGCCAAAAGAGCTCTCCAGATAATTCACTGGACTGTTCTGAGCTGAACCACTCACTTGCAGCACGAACCTGGGCAGCTCACTTCAACTTTATGTCTTCATCTGTAAAACAGAGTTAATGATTCAGCTTAGAAAACTTTGAGTTATGTTCACCAAAATCATGATATAAATCTAATATATTATCCTATTAGTATTCATATCACCTTTTCTATGTAACAAACGGCATGTTGCTTCTCCAGTCTGCTTGATGTAAGTTTGGGTAATTATTGATATTACCAGCAACTGCCAGATTATAGCAGTGTGTGACCAGAAACAGCCTATCACAGGGTTGTCATGGTTGTATTTGCTACATTTGATCCTTGGCTTTAGCAACTTTTTATGGACTTCAGTAAAAGAAGGAGATAGAAAAAGGGGAATATTTGGATGTGGATCAGAAAACAGAAACTGGAATCAAGCTTCTCAGCAGAAATCATCTGAAGGAGAGGGGAAAGTTCTGTCCGTGGCAGTAAAATGACATGCTAAGCTGACTGAAAGCAATATTCATAATTTTAGGAGCCCACTTTCCTCAGTGCATAAATTCAAGACATTGAGATTGTAACAGCTAAAGCATTTAGAGAGGTGATTGTGACAAGGACAGGAGAGAGGAGGGCTCCTGGATCATACTGTCAGCAACACCAACTGAAACTGTGTTTACTACTGGAGAGGAGACAGCAAACTGGCAAATAATTTAGGCTTAAGGTTCCCCAAAATACATTCCTGTCCGAGCAAGGGAACTATCAAGTGGAGACTGCAAACAGAACCAAGGTTTTAGCTGTAAGACCCTGATTCTTCACAACACTCAGCTGCAGAAGGATCTTTAACAATATGCAAGCTACTGCACACTAGACAGGCTTTTGAAAACATCCTACTGCAAGTGAAACTGAGCCATAAAAATGTATCAGCCTGAATGGATGCCTGTTGGGACTTGAAAAGAGCCACTAAGTCCTGATCCCTGTAGGAGCTGCAGATGTTGCTGGAAGCCACTACTAACAAGAAGCCAAGTCTGTAGCTGGAGCTGCTCAGCACCTCTGAGGATTTGGCCTTCGATTTGAGCAGCCCACAGACCCTAAAGCCCTAAAGCTTTAGCAGGGGGAAAAAATCTGAGGCAAGCTTTCAACCTCCTCAATTAGTTTTAGTAAGGATCTTCAAAGTTATTTTCATGAGGAAAAGGGACGGAAAAGTATCTTGCTTAAAGAAAATCTGAAAATCTGGGCTCTGTTCCTGTCCTCTCCAAACACAGCAGCAGAGTTTTCAGGAATGGGCCAGGTCACAAAGGCAAGTTGGAAAAGAAAAATATAATAAAGGCAAAAGACTTATTGTGAGAATCAATATGTAAATGCAATCATGGCAAATGACTCTGTTACTCATTTTCACACTTCTGCAAAAAATATTCATATTTTTCAGTTATCAAATAATGCAAAGATTTTAAAACATCAAATAAATTTTTGTCAAGTTCTTGCCAAGCACAGGAGATCCTACTGCATGGTCTAAGTAGAAAGTACTGCAGGGCATACAAAGCAAATGGCAAGTTTTAAGAACCAATTGGTATATGGCTTTTAGTTTCTTTTCTGGCTTTTTTTTTTTTTTTTTGTTTGATATTCTAGAGAGCCGTAGTCATGAGATGCCAAATGACTTACCATTCATTTCCAGGGAGAACTCCCTGTCTCCTTTCTGCACCAGGGCTTGAATCTCTAGTAAAAATATTATAACCTTCATTCAGTACATGCACTGCTCCAAACTTTGACAGATCATCAATTGATTTTCCCAAAATTCTGAAAACAGATGAAATATCTATGAGACTAGGAAAAAAAATTGAAGAAACAAGAATTTGAAACCCCTAGCATACTTGGTTTCTTTATATTCACATGATGACGTCTGAATGTTCGGGGATTAAGTCTTAAGGTATATTTTTGGGATCACACTTTCAAGCTTCCTACATAGTCATGAGACCTAGAAAGTTTTGTTTTACCTTAAAAAAAAATACTTTTTGCATTTGCAAGAGCTGAGGGCTTAAATAAAGCATGAAATACCTTGAAGTTAAAGATAAAATAGTAAGACCTGGCAAAGCTGCCTATGGTAACAAGAAAAACTCATTTCAGAGACTAGTGGAGGAGAAGGAATAAAGTACAGGTCAAGACAGGAGAAGGTATTGAAACCAGTTTGGAAAGGTTGCATGTTTTCATTAGCTTGGCACTGATGTGAGGGACTATCTCAGCCTTTTGTGCCCAGGTGTGAGTTTTTTGTGGGCTTCTCTGAGACTAAACCTCTCACTAAAAATTTCAGTCAATTCCCACTATTTCAGATTGTATTTCTCTTTTGCATTTTTTTTTTTCTGTCAGAATTTCCCACTGAAAATAAGAAACTCCTATTGTCTCCTTTGTCACCTTGGGTCTGGCATGGTGCAGAGCTACAGAGGGGTCCCTGCACAGCTCCTCCTCCTGCTGTTTCCCACCCCTGGCAGAGGGAAACACAGGTTTCCCACCCCTGGCAGAGGGAATGGGCCCTGCCCTGCCTGCTCCATTTGCTGTGATCCACTTCTTGCCATGCCATGGGACATCCCTGGATGAGAGAAGTCTCCTCAGAAGCCAGTCAGATGCTGTGGCGTTTCCCAATGAGCTGGAAGGAAGGTTACTCTTTTCGTGACCCACCTTTTACCTGAGAAAACAAAGACCCCTTCTGTCCAACCCCTGCTTCCATCAGGAAAGGAGGAGGAATGGGGAAAGGGGAAAGAGGAAAGGAAAAAGATCTCTGTATGGTTGATCTTTCACACTAGTGCCACTGTAAATTGGCTGCATTTGAAGCAGCCAGGCAGGCATCAGAACGCAGCAGAAATGGGGAGCTGGAAGGATCAGCCAGAGCAAGGCTTCCCAAATACTTCTGAACTGTCTGATTAATACTAACTCTCAAAATTTCTCAGATATTACCAGACAGCAGATTTCTCCCTGTGCCAGAAGAGCCATTATTTCTAAGGTCCTCCACCTTCAACCACTTGCCAAGGGAGAGGATCTCATCTCTACTCCTCACAAAGACAGACATTATTGAACCTGTTCTTAAAATCTCTTTGGCATGACACAACATAATTACTTTCTAGGAAGCTGCTTCCAGTGCTTCACAGAAGGAAACTCGGACTAGATCCTTCACAGAATACCATCTCTGCTTTTCCCATCAGACATGAAAGAAGGTGGAAGGCAGTTCTATTTTCTTAGACCTCCTTCCTTCCTTTTGCTTCTCCATTCAGCTCCAAGGACTGTCTTGCATTAGATATGGAGAGGTATTCTGGTGTATCTAGAACAGAAGGTTCTCTCAAGCACTAGGACACAGCCCCAAAGCATAGGAAATAGAAACAGCGATGCAAATTAGCTGGAGCATTCCATTTCACTGTCAGAAGGGAGGAATCTTGATTTTAACTAATTATTTTATAAGCTCTTTCAAATACAAGAAGGGTTACATACTAAATGATGTATGTATTTTTTTCTTAAATAAATGCATGGTTTTATTTATTTATTTATTTGGTACTTTCAATAGGTGTTTTAGATATAGCATTATATGATAACCAGCTCTAAGATTTTTTTAAATTTACGTAATATTTACCTAAATTAGATATCTAGAAATGCCATGTAAGTTGCTTTCTACTTTTAAAGGTCACAAGTTTTACAGTTTTAAACCCCTGGTACAAAGATAGAAAGCATATGGTACATGTTTTAATGGGACTTTTAAAAAACTTGAGATATTGAAGAATATAATCAGACATTTAATATCATTTAATATCTCAGCTGTGTCATAGAAATGATAAATAGAAATGGACACAAATTTTAAGATGAAACGTTGATGCTGAACAACTTTTAAGATGAAATGCTGATGAGGTCATTGATGGCCTCAGTTCCACCACTGGATCAAGGTAGTTGCTAGACCAAATCTAGAAATTCTTCCACTGTTGCAAAACCCAGCCCTACCTCAGTTCTATCACAGTTCTATCCCCCTTTTTGTATCACCAAACACATATGAACACTGATCAAAGTACTGACCATATATTTCAATAAATAATATCACAATCATTGTCATTAGACTAAGAAAGTCAGCATTGTTTAGGTAGCAAGAGCATCAATTGTAGGCTTATGGAAATCTGGGATGAACTATGATGCAAATGATAAATTATAAATTTAGTAAAAAATTATAACTACTTGAATTCATATAATAGCAGGCTCAAGAAATGCTGAGGGACTGCTACCTCCTAGTCTGTTTTCATTTAAAAGTTGACTTTAGAAATGTTGAGGAATCTGTACATATCAGAAAATTGCTCACTCACTGAAACTAGCTATTTTTAAAGTTTTATTTAAGGGAGATAATGAATAAGACTAAATTGATGCCAGGCATGAAGCAATTTTAACCAATACATTCAAAGTCTATAATACAAAATATTGGAAAATTATATGTACAGTGATCTCAAGTAATGAGATGTTAAAATTCCTTGGAACCCAGAAACTCTTCTATTCATTCTGTTCTTCTTCTTTCAACCTCACTGTGGGAGGCTCCATCTCTGACATCTTTATATATGATGTTCTCATTTCAAAATGCCACTGAACCTTCAAATGAACACTTGCCTACGATCTTTGAATTCAAAAACCCTTAAATCAAGGTTTTTATATTTTAGTGCACTCAGCCATAGTATGCAGTGAAAGAATTTTGGTATTTAGTCTAGGTCTTATTTGAGGAGAAAGGAAAAGACGACTCTCAAAATGAAAACAATAGTTCAGTAGAATGAAATACCAGCAGTACTGGGTAATTTCTAGACAGGATATTTCAAACATATATTGAAAAGCAAAGGAAATGAAAAACCCTTTAGAAAGTTAAATCTGGAGCAAAGTACAGAATTTTTATAAGATTTTTCTTATATATTATCATGAAAGGATGAAAATAAAATTACATAGGGCAAGCAGTGTCTGTACTGTACTTGGAGCCTGGCACCTACTCCCGGTGTCAGTGTGTGTGGGATTTGCATGAAGAGCTTGGAGGATCTCACTCCTGGTGGACATTAGGAGAAGGCAAGCAAGGACAGCTTGATGCTCTGTGATGGACACAAAATTATCACAAACACACTTGTCTTATATGCTTTAAACCAACCCTATTTTTTTGTCAGTGGGCTGTTGAGGTTTTAAAACTACAAATATTTTCTGAGGCCACTTGTTAGAACAAACCACCTTCTATACTGTGTTTTGTTAATCACCGATGCACACAATTCAACAGGACATAAACTAAACCAACTGTCTAAGTAATTTGGTGGAATGATGCAGGTCTGCTACTGAAGTCTCAAGTCAACCTTGTATTTCCTTTTTTGAGGTTACCTCCCTGATCAACCTGTTCCAGTGCCTTACAGTAAAATAATTCTTCCTAATCCATGCTACATTTTCTCTCTTTCACTTTGTACCCATTACTCCTTGTCCTGTCACCACAGCTTCTGAGGGAGAGTACCTCTCCAGCTTCCATGTAGGCCCCTTCAGATAGTGGAATGTGGCTCTTAGGTCTCCACTCTCACTATGCTTAAATATCCATCAGAGCCACAAAATGTTAAAGCTTAACTAGTGGCAGAAACAAAAAAAAACACAGGTACCTCCCTCCTTCTGACTAATCTTAAGCTCTGTAACTGATAAGAACCATATTAGAATTTTTTTTCACCTTAACTGAGTGGGACAGGCATGAGAGCTGTGCAGCTATGGGATGCAGAAGAATGCACATTTTGTATGGATGCATTAAATTTGCAAATGTTAGCAGTGCCCAGGCAGCTGGAGGAAGAACACTCTGGCTGCAGATCCTGGTGGCACAGCCAGCATTGCACTCTCCCCACTCCATCCAGTGCAGGTGCTGCCCTGTGTGTGGCAGGATGCACTGCTCCATTCCCTTCAGGATGCACTGCTCCATTCCCCTCAGGATGCACTGCTCCATTCCCTTCAGGATGCACTGCTCCATTCTCTCAGGATGCACTGCTCCCTTCCCTTCAGGATGCACTGCTCCATTCCCTTCAGGATGCACTGCTCCCTTCCCTTCAGGATGCACTGCTCCATTCCCTTCAGGATGCACTGCTCCATTCCCTTCAGGATGCACTGCTCCTTTCCCTTCAGGATGCACTGCTCCCTTCCCTTCAGGATGCACTGCTCCATTCTCTCAGGATGCACTGCTCCATTCCCTTTAGGATGCACTGCTCCATTTCCCTCAGGATGCACTGCTCCTTTCCCCTCAGGATGCACTGCTCCATTCTCTCAGGATGCACTGCTCCATTCCCTTCAGGATGCACTGCTCCATTCTCTCAGGATGCACTGCTCCATTCCCTCAGGATGCACTGCTCCATTCCCTTCAGGATGCACTGCTCCATTCCCCTCAGGATGCACTGCTCCATTCCCTTCAGGATGCACTGCTCCATTCCCCTCAGGATGCACTGCTCCATTCCCTCAGGATGCACTGCTCCATTCCCTTCAGGATGCACTGCTCCTTTCCCCTCAGGATGCACTGCTCCATTCCCCTCAGGATGCACTGCTCCTTTCCCCTCAGGATGCACTGCTCCATTCCCTTTAGGATGCACTGCTCCATTCCCTTCCCTCTCTGCCACTGGATGTTGCTGGCAATGCTCAGCAGCTGTCTTTGACTGCACAGGCAGCTGGAACAGTTTCAGTGCTCCAGAGAAAAGTGAGCACCTGAAACAGCTCTGCTGATGAGAGTAAAAAGAAGATGAACAAAAGAGCAATGCAATACTCAGTGCTGCCCTACCACAGACTTTAATTTTCAATATTTAAGCCCAGCCTGTAGTATGGTGTTACCCCATGACAGCTGAACAAGTCAGCATTTGAGGTCTGCCACACTAAGGACACGATAAGTCACCATCCTTAATTTGGAATTATTCAAATGCTCTGACCTCAGCAGATGTAATGAATGTTAATGATTTGCATTCTGATATTTCAGGAATAGATGGAATAGATGAAGAAAGTAATCAGAATGGGATGAAGCTAGGCTGACATCTATAGCACCAAATTTTTTTCAGGTGCTAAATCACTTTTTCCATTTTCAAATTAATCTGAGAGGAAAACCAAAAGTTAAAACAGTTACCAGTTTCCACAGTTACTTCTTTTCACCTAAAGAGGATATAACATCCATGTTATTCCCATATGTACACAGATGTAAAAACTCTTGGATTATTATGAATGTGAAGATACAGAAGAAAGGTATAGCTGTCAAAAAAAAATAAAAGAATTTTTCATTATCAGTCAGAGCTTCTAAATAATATGTATTATTTTGATCAGAAAATTATAAAGAATTTTCAATTTTTTAAAAAAATTGCCTGTAGAAAAGTGCAAGCATCTACAAGTCAGATACAAGCCAATTGAATTTAAATATCTAGACCTGAAAGTAAAAACTGTACACAAGTGATCTCTCTTAAAGAGATTTTAATTTTTCTTGATTTAGATACTTGGCTAAAATCCTGCAAAAGTTACTATACTTATTAAAGGACTTTAGGAGTTTTTGCACCTAGAAACATGTAATTTCACACATATACAAGTTCTACAGCAACAAATGTACAGAAATTTTCCAACCCCAACATTTAATATATAGGTTAAGAGTGATATTTTTTTGTGTTCCAGCAAAGGTTCAGTGAGTTAAGTGGTTCAGAAAAACTGTATCTATCTTAAAGGCATTGTTGTTCTTAATCAGGTTTTACAGAAAGATATTAAAGACAGATTAAAGACTGCTAAGTGCATGAAACATTAAGAAAACCAATTAAACAAATTACCTAAAATATCTAATCCAGCTGTGGAATACCATTGAGTACAGGCAAACACAGTGTGTTGGGAGGTGCAAGTATTGCTTTGCCATTTGTGGTGTAGACTGCCCAGCAATGTACATGGCAATGATGAGGTTAAAAATCTTCCCAGGAGTAACAGAGGAAACCTTTTCTTCCCCAGAGGGATTGCCCTAGCTGCTGGATAACCAGACAAGTTCCTCCAGGTGAGGATGCAGGTGGGTTGATTGAGGTAGTCCAGCCATGAGGAAGTCTGCTGGGATCAATTAGGACGACCCAGATAGAAGAAGTAAGGAGGTTCATTTGATCCTTTATTACTCCTGGTTCCTCACTCTTGACTCTAAGCTGAGGGTCACAGAACTGAATTTTGAGGAGCACTGTTAGGTTGATCTGTTGTTACCAGTTTGTCAGTGGAGTACGTTGACAAATTTATTTCTCTGTAAGCAATAGAACCTCATTCCTTTTAGACCTGCACAGGAAAAATATAAACCTCAGTATCTTAATGTAGTTCTCTTTCCTCCCTACTTAATAGCAATTTTATTTTAATTTTTGGTCCCAGATCTGACAAGAGGCTAGCCAAATATTCACCACAAGATGCAGAGCTAGGATTGTTCTCTGTGAAGATATTGGCTTCTGGAACAGTCTTATCAAGAAAAAAAATCTCCTATGTTTCCTAAGTTATAGCATAATATTAATTATTTTTAGAAAGACTCTCAAAAATTTAAAATACATAATCTGTGTTAACAACAGAAAAATGACCATGCTGTGTCAAAAACATTATATATGGGTCAGCTTTTTGATGCTGCTCGGACAGAAGCAAGCCTGGGACTGAATACCCCAGTGAAATGTGAAAAATGGGGATCACAAACCCAGGCTTGCTTCAACACAGCACCGAGTGTTTTGGTTTTGTGGTTCTTTTTCTCCTCTGTGACAGTCTGAGCAGCACTTGCTGCTGGAGCTGAGCCTTCCCCCAGAGATGCACTGGGCTGGAGGCTGCCTGCAATGCACTGCAACCAGAGGGAGCTGCCATTTCAAACACTGCCTTTTTGTCCAATATCAACCCCATAATATTTGGAAAAAAGCAAGCAGAGGGGGGAGACCAGTGTCCCACCCAGCAGAACTCACTGTAGAATGTTTGCTCTAGTAGTACAACATTCACATTTCTTCCTTTCACTAAATCTCTTTGCACATTTTATTTGAATGAAAGACAGCCAGGGATTAAAATTACTATTGCCTGATTCTTGTAGCCTCCATTATATAATCAGGTACAAGTAAAATCCCTGAGGCAGAACAAAGCTTTATTGACTGGAAGCAGACACAAACCTGTCCTATTATAATTAGGGAGAGTTTTGAATTGGTTTCAAGGGACTGTCAGAAATAGGCTTCAGAAAGGATGCATGAAATATCTTGTTTTTTGTAGATCCTCCAAAGCTATGTGCTCTTAGAGCACACAAGAACATGTTCCAGTTCAGAAGAGCAGAAAACCATGAAACATATGAAGCCGCTTTGCCAAGGAGGAAGCCCACTGTAGACGAAGATAAAGCATTCCTGAGAAAAGAAGGGGGGTGTGTGGGGAACCCCCAAGAATTAAAAAAATAAATTCTGGTAGGAAAAAAGAAAGGCAAAAAGAAGAGGCAAAGACCAGTTTTGGAAAAAAACCCAAAGCAACCAGTCAACATAGAGAGAAAAAAAACAATCCAAACCCAAAATAAAATTCCTTTTTTCTCTGAAAAATGAAATCTGTTCTAACGATATGCCTACCCATGGTTTCATGGCTGCCTCGCAGCTCATAAATTAAGCAAGTTCTAACCTGAGCACACTTAATGCTGAAAGAGGCACAATGTTTGATTCTGTAGACTCTATTCATCCTATGATCTATGGAGGTGTTAAAATACCTTATGTTGGAGGAAAATTAACCAAAGAAGAATGGAACAAGACTCATGCCTTTGAGGTCCCTCTGGCATTACTTCTAACAGGACATGTGTAAACACTGCTGTTCTGGACAAATTTCAAATGGAAAGCAGAGGTAATAAAGAAAACCAAAGTGCAGTAGTGTCAGTTAGAAAAATTATTGTTTCCATCCCCTTTTAAAGATTTTAGACCAGTACTGATGTAACTGTTTTCCACGAAAAGCTTTGCCTCTAAACAGACCATGTGCACTACTCTCCAGCCTCACCTAGAAATATATGGGGATTTCAACAGGAGGGCTTTTTTGGAGAATCCAGATCAGTGATGTATTTCAGCATGGTTGTTTTAGTTTATTTCCATTTTAACTGAGGCCCTTTGAAGTAGCAAACAGGACTGCTTTACCGAATTCTTATTTCTCAGTGCTTAACATTCCTTTACAGACAAAGAGCACTTAATAACTGCTCAAGCAAAGTAGTGAATTGATAAGAAAGGACTATTGTAATCATCACTTCCACAGTAGCCATTACAGTGGCATATTTATATTGTAAGACATGGTGGGATACAGCTTCCTGTACACTCAGCTCTGCAAAGCAGGAGGGGAAGGTGCTCTGGAAAGCAGCAAGACAACACTGAACATGTGAAATGTCTCTTTATGCATTCCCGTGGTAACGCGCCTGTCTGAGACAACACTGCTGCCATTGTACAACATGAAAAAATGATGTCCATTTCCATCAAAGAACAGCAAAATAGAGAGATTTTTATTGTGGTTAGCCTGAGTTCAAAGCTTGGGGTAACACACTTATGGATGAACAGAATAAACACTTACACTTAGGCTTAGTGTATACAGCTTAACGAACACATATGAAGATCATATAAATAATTCACATTACTCAAGAGGTGGTGAGTTGAACAAGTCCCTTCTGGTTAAACTTATTTAAAGATAAGGTGAAGTTAAGTGAGTGATGGCACAGTTACAGAGGCCACAGTCCAAGGGGAATTTGGACAGTCTAAGTTACACTACCAGAGTGATTTGTGCAGAATAATGTCAACTTACAGATCTTTAGACCTTTTGGGAAAAGGAAACGTCTGATCTCTAAAAGAAGTGATACAAGATGAGTATTGTACAAAGGACAATTATGCTTTACTCAATAAACCATTTCTATGAAATAAAACTGGACATCAGCAAAGCATAAATGGCAACATTACAGTACAGCTGGAGAGCAAGTTCACTGGCAACAAGAAAACTCTCTGATACTAAAGAGTTGAAACAAAAAAGCCACCCTAAAAAAAGATATAATCCTTTTCAATCAAGTGCTATCAAGTCTCTCTTCTGTAGTAACTTACA
>NC_089692.1:5632303-5762303 GCF_031753505.1 Anomalospiza imberbis | reverse complement strand
TTAATACTGAGGTCTTTTTCTTGACTTTACAGTGATGCCATTGTCCATGCAACATAAGGAGTTAAGGAGGTAAACTTGTAGCTCTCAAACTTAACAGGACTTCTGACATTCACATGGAGCCAATTCCCCTGAAAGATTCCCTGTTCTGTGAATTGCACTGCTTTAAAGTTGTAGCTGTTTAGTTGGGGTTTTTTTTTACTTTTGATTTTCATCACAGCAGCATGCTACTCAGTATGCCAAAAAGTTCTTTCAAAACCCAAGGTTTGTGGAAACACGGAGAGAATAAAAAAGAAAACAGGAGATAGACAGCTGGCTCAGTATGTAGCCTTGTTAGACAAAAAAGAGGTTTTGGGCACAAAGCATCCTTTCACCATGGCTTAGTGAGAGTGCTAAAGAAGCAATTCATACAACACATGGTTAATAACTAAGAAAATTTGACTGTTTGGTGTTTGTGTACACAAGGGAAACTTCAGAAGTTGTTATGGTTTGAGGTACTTTACTGTGGAGATCATGTAGACCCTTCAGTGGGTCATCATAATTGATAAAATTAGCCTGCCTTTCCCAAAACTTTGAGTAGGAGTTCAGGAATCTGTCTTTCAACTGTGCCTTATTTCCTCATTCCTGGATATAAGCCCTAAAGGACCGGAAGCGTCATAAAATTCTCATCACTTCCCTCCTCTGCTGTTCCTTGTGTACACAAACTCAGGATTTGGAGCTAGCAGGAAGCTGCATCTACTCTTATTGTGTTTGTGAAAAGCCATGACAACATGGCTCCTGTAAGAGCAAAATCTTAGTGAAGAACATCTGATTGGTTTGAATTTTGTAAAACATAATCAGGAAGGACATTGGTACATCACTGAGTGCCTCGAGGACAGCAGGGACCCAAAGACTACTAAGCAATGCACAGAAAGCACAATAAAGCCCATTAAGCTTTGGGTGAAGGAGTCAAACAAGGTCTCTAACAACTGCCTGACAACCACATTGGGCTCTTGCAATCAGATCAAAACCTGTTCCTCTGGAACAGAGCCCTTGACTCTGGGGATGACTCAAAGTCCTGGCTCAGCCAGGGAACAGGGATCAGCAGATGAATGACGGCAGGATGTAATATCTTCATGCTGTAAATATATCATTTTTGGTGTAAAATAGCATTATGCCTGTAGGAAATTCACCTTGAATACATACTGCTTATAGTAACACACGTGCTATTTCCCAGTATTAATGTCATGCCTGGGTGAATAAAAAGAACTGTAATATCTTCCAAAGCCTTAGCAAAGGTGAGAAACAAGACAAAACACACACTATTTTCATCTAGATGACATGAATAGCCTCTAAACTTGTCCTCCTAGATTAGTGCAAGGCCATGGCAGAAAAAAAAAAGAGAAAGGAAAAAAGGGAGAATTTTGGTAAATCATATGAAAGAGTAGTAAAGCCATATGGAAAAGGAAGTCTATAAGGAAAAATACAGCATCTTGAGACACTTAGTGTATTAAGGAACTTGAGACAAATTATATTAAACAACTTAATGTAATTCGTTCCCAAAATTTAAGTGGAACTACAATTCAAACCCCTTATCCACAAAAACAGGTATAAGGACAGTGATTTGCAGTGATTTCTCAAATAAGTGCCATGTCCATCACAGAAATACTCCTTGAGGACTTCATAAGGGTATTGATATTAACTTCTTTCAGCTGTGGTTCTTGCCCTAAGGGCAAATAACATAATTGCACAGCAACATACATTTGAGCTCAGCTTGCTCGTGCTCAGTTTGTACAGTTCTGCACTTTCCTATTGTTTCATTGTACAAGATGTCATTGCACCACTTTGATAACATGTCTGAGTATATCAAAGGCCAAGGGAATTCTGTTAGGTAAACACATCATTTATTACCATATACAGCAATGATTACCTGACATCAAAGCTCATCGAGGAGCATGCTGTGTGACTGTGGAGGAGGGCTCCCTGCTAAAAAGCCCTATCGATTGACAACAGTGTGGAGCAGAGATAGCCATGGGGAAGGGACTTCCATCAATACCTTCACCACAGCAAGGAAAGAGTCTGCCACTCAACAGGACTTCAGTATGGATCCTGTCCCCGTCCCCAAAACTGCAACAAAACCACGGCCATGGCTCTCTCAGGAGCCTTGACAGGTGGGGTCATAACTCCCTTCTGCCTGCCTTGTTAGGACCAAAAGTCAAGAGTAGAGGATGGAGCTGCCTGTAGTCACAGCGAAGGCAAGGATGGATCTCTCGGTCACAGTGTCCACCAGCTCTATCCAGGCAGAGAATTACAGGATTTAGAGAGGATCATAGAATCATGCAATGTTAAAGGGTTAAAAAGGACCTTAAAGTTCATCTAGTCCCACCCCCCCCACCTCCCACTAATCCAGGCCTTATCCAGCCCAGCCTTGACCTGCCAGGGTTGGGATATCCACATAAAACCTTTCTCACCATACAGGCAACTGAATTGAAAACAGTGGCCCAAAGACCAAAGAATAACCAAAGTTACCAAGGGAGTACCAAAAAAGGCTACTCTGGATATTTAAGGGGTGGTTAATAAAGAGCATCATTGTGCATTTGAAAAGTTAAGCTACTTTTCTATGTAATCAGATTCAATTTTATTATCTTGACAGAGAGGAGATATGAAACACAAGTGATGTGCATTGGCCTAAAGGAATGATAGATGTACACAGGCAAATGTATTCTTTTTGCAAATACAAAAAGTTTCCCCGTGCATTGAAGTGGTACCTCAAGCAGGTACTACCTGTACAGTTTGCATGTAGGTAAAAAATAGGCAAATTTATCATCTCACCTTTGGCTCCACACTAATTGTCTTCAGATCCAGGATTTCTGTCACAAGTCAGAAGAATAACCTCTCCTGTGCCAACACAGTGAATTCTCCCATCCCTGCTTTTTGGTTGTTCAACAATCAGGAGGAACAGCTCCTGTTTCACCAGGCATTATGCTCTTAACTGAAAATCTCACTCCAAAAGGGCAGTTGGAGACATCAGTTAAAGTGAAGTACATTTAAAAAAAAATCTTTGAAGACACAAAGACATAAGTTTCATTTCTCTAAAAAGAAAATACTGCAGACAAAAACTCCACCCAAATATTTAAAAAATAAACCAATTCTGATTAATGAAATTCACTATAAACCAATATCCTATTATCACAATTATGTCAGGTTTGTGTAAGCAAAGGTACAGCTGAGCCAAAATGCAAAAAAAATTCTCAGTACAATGAGAAC
The DNA here is from genome assembly GCF_031753505.1 of Anomalospiza imberbis. Lineage (NCBI taxonomy): Eukaryota > Metazoa > Chordata > Aves > Passeriformes > Viduidae > Anomalospiza > Anomalospiza imberbis. The sequence goes on along the minus strand of NC_089692.1, from coordinate 5,759,060 downwards.
TTTGAATTTGGAGCCTGAAATGAAAATCCTACCTTGATAGGGTAAGAAATGAGGAAGGCTCCAATACACGGGGGAAAAAAAATTCAGACTGTGGTCAGGAATTTTTTGGATGTGGTCAGGAATTCTTTGGTTTCAAAGAGGGGAAAAAGGAGTGGAAAGGAGAGTTAAGGGAGGGGAACAATAAAGGTAGCTCCAATGACAGTAATAAAGGAAATGGGTGAGAATTCTAGCAAGAAGAGAAAGCAAAACATGGTGTCTGCTGATATGAAGCAGAGAAACAGGGTCTGATGAAAACTTTCTTAAAAAAAAAAGGAAAAAAAGAGCCAAATTTATAAAGCTTAAAGGATATGACAGGGAGAGCTGCAGGATAGAGAAGCAGCATTATTTGGCCCTGTTTTTGAGCAGAACAGGCAAGCCTTGACTGAGCAGGAAGAGTGTCTAAGAGTGTCTTGGGAGATCTTCTTTTTATTTTCTTCTGTGGGCTTTTTGCATTATATGCTCTCAGCTCAATATGTGTATTGGCTATTAGTGCATTCTTTCTATATTTTTCTTAATTTCTGAAAGGGGCTGGTGTTGGTTTTTGGGAACCAAAGCCACAGATGCAAGACAACATGAAATCTATATAGAAAGCAATAGAAAGAATCTCCAGAAACTCACTACTCCATGGCCTTCCTCTTCAAGAGGAAGAAAACTCAGACAAATAAATTCTCCTCAGGTCAGCTGTAATTTCTTTCAAACACATCCTTGATCACTTCCACTCTCCCACTTCTTTAGGCAGTGTACAGACTCTGTCATCATTGAGAATAGTTGATCTCTTCCCTTATGCATTCAGCAATCCTCCAGTAAGGTTACTAATATACAAGGTCTATGGGTCAGCTCAATAATGACATATTGCTGCTCAAAATATAGAAAAATTACAGTTTTCATAAAAGTAGAAATTTCAGATCTCTCAGAACAAGACCTCCCAGAAGGGATAAATTCTATTATTAGACTATGAGCTGGGGTACAGACTTTTTCACCAATATTTAAGGCCTGACATTAGTCACCACATACAATCTGGATAAGACTCTGGCAGAAGCATAAATATGGCAATCTGTAAACTTCTCCTTTTTTTTTTTGCCATAGTAAGCTCATTCCTCCCTAGAAAAAGCAGGAATTGCAATAGCTTTTGAGACAGTATCTTTAAAGTATTAACATTTTTCTTTATAATGGACTGAGTGTTCTAAAAAGAAGGCAAGAAAAATAGGGTAGAAGCAAAAAAAGCATTGAGACAAAAGGGAGGATAGTACATATTTCTCAGATATACATATAACTCTAGTAAGGTAATTTATGCCTGCAGAGAAGCTACTGATAGAATATTGGTAGAAGCTACCAATATTCAGTCAGAATTGTGGCCTCTGAGTAAAGGAAAAAAAAAAAAAAAAACAACAAAACAAAACAAAACAAAAAAACAAAGCAAACCCCAAACAACAACAAAGTTGGTTAAGAAGATTCTGGAAGTCAATGTACTCATCTAGCAGCAGGAACAAGAGAAAAGAATCCTTAGCAAGGTATTAAAAATTTGTAGAGGATTTGGGCAGAGAGAAATTTTGCAATGTAGTTTCTTGGTGTGCAAAATTCTCACACAACTTTTTGACATTGATGCCTTGATGTTTTTTTCCAGTAGATGCTAGTTTACTAAACCAACAATGGGCTTATCTCAAGTCACTCATACCAATGTGCCATAGCAGGGACAGTGAGATGTCCAGTATAAATAAATATCTCATCTAAATTATACCATGAGGAAGAAAAGAGAGGATAAGACACACTCTGAGTGATCCACCAAGAAAACACATAAGCTGATTAGTATTTTTCTTAATGTGGGGGAGAGTACTCATTGTAGCTAAACATGAGATGTGTTGTTAGAAAGAATAAATTGAATATATGGAATTGAACAAGAGAAGAAATATTCTTCTAGAATTAGGAAGTCATATTTCCATTCTTGATTAAAATAATGTGCTAACTGGCATCCATTACTGCTGCTTATATATGAAGTTTATGATGACTATTCACATACTGCAGGTTATAGAAACTTAAGTTCAGCTCAATGTTTCTGGACAATCAGTAGGCAGAGAAGAGCTATAAATGCATATTCTTTGCAAGGACAGAAATATCCAAACAGACCAAACTGTGCAGGCACAAAAGAAGCACAGTATTATTATGTTTTAAATATGCTAATATGCATGTATAGTGTTACGCTCAGTTGTAAAGGAATTTATTAGCCTCGGTTTCTTAATGACTATAATCTACATTCAGAGTGAATCAGTCTGAATCCATCCCATAGAAGTGTTTGTGAACTTCTGCTGACATCTCAGCTGCACAGATCACAGCATGTGGCCCCACATGTTTATTTCCTGAGTGACCCATCAATTGATTCATCAGCTTCATGGAGCACTCTTCCATTTCCAGGGAAGCTGTCCTACTGCTGCAGGATGGGATGCTGGAGCATCAGGAGTGCTGCGGACCCTGTAGAAAAGAGTGATAATCATACATGCCACAGAATGTTCAAGATGGACTAAACCAAATAAAGAGCAATCTGACTACCTGAATGTATTCTTTCCAGCAATCTCCCACCATTGTAAGACAGAAAATGTTCTGTGTCCTCTTTGGTAAATAAGTTTGTGTGAGCTGAAAAATTAACATTGTATAAAACAATAGAGAAAACATAGAAAAGCCATTGGACCTGAATCACAGCAGTCAGCAGGAGCTTCCCTCAGATAGCAACACACTTGGATCATGCCTTATAAAAGTGAATTTTTATTAAAGTAATTATCTCAAGACCTTGAAAAGATGTAGAGCAGTCTTTGCTATTTCGTTTTCATTTTACTGGAAGTAGTAAATGAGAAACATTTCCCGCACAGTTTATTGAATGTGTTTGTGCTTAGAGCTCAAAAAGGATATGCTGCAAGGTAACCAGGGCCTTTTATAAGCTGTTATCGACCTTTTGGGAGCAAAAGCTAAGAGGAAGAAAAGAATCAGAGAAAGAGAGACAGAGGGACAACAACTGGTGCACAGCTCTGTCATTAACATAGATGGTGGCCAAGGAAAGCATCCCATGCAATTAACAATGCACAGCTGTGGTCACACTAAGTCTCTCTTCCGTGCAGGAGCAGAAGTTTATACAGCTGCTACCAGCTACTCTGGAGTCACAAATGCAAACACATGATTGCATTATGTTTACAAATTTCCTGCAGAATCTTCTGCAGTTGTATGGATTATATTACAGTCACTCAGAGCCCGATGACAAATTACTGTAGATTAATCGCTTCTTAAAAAATTTGTGGAGCTTTTAAGGAAGTGTACATAAAACAAGCTGCTAGTTGTTTTTCACTGTTAATAATGACTCCTTTTAAAATCCAAAGTTTAGAAGTGTTACAGGGCATGCTACAGGGCTTTCATTCATTAGACTAATAAAACTCCATAAAGTTGACTGTTGCTGCCAGAGGGTATTGCTCCTTTCTGACAGGTACAGTGACAGGCACAAATTTTCTATCTCTGAATAGTATTATAGACACTATCAACTGAAACAAAGAGAGCAAAATGTATGACAATCATTCAGTCTCACAGCAAAGAGATTTGTAGCTTTCTGCTAAGTATGCTTCCCAACAAACAGACTATGTTGTCCTAGGGCTACATGGAGGAGTTATATTTCCTTTGAAAATTCAAGGGCATTTGGTTTGTTTTCACTCCACTTGAATGATTGTTTTGTTTGTCAGTTACAGCTAAACAGGTGTGGGGTTCAGGCTTTTTATTTTTGCCAGCAAAATAACTATCAACTGACCATTTGTTCTAGAACACTAACAATATAATTTGCAGTAAATACTTTAAATAAACATTTTTCTCAGGTCTGTTTTCAAAAATCCAATAAATAATATGCAGAAATGAATGCAACTCCCTCTCCTTCACTCAGTACTGGCATTTCTAAAATGCTTTTCCCAGTGATAAAACAGAAAAAGCTTGGGACTGGTCCAGAGAGGACAGGCAAATGTCCTTTTTCCTCTGAAGTTTAATCTGTGGCTTCTGAGCTAGAACATCCCTTTAGATGTCCCAATAAAGAAAATCAAAAGAACACATTTGGTTAAGGTGTGCATTGTTAGGGGCAGATGATGGTTTTAGGATTTTGCAAGGATGTTTCCCAGGCCTTGGACCATTCCTTTCATTACTCCTCAGACTATTTCCCTTCTTGACGACCCCATGACAGCTAATCTGGGGTCTTCTAGCTGATGACTGTAAATACCACAGTGGCTTCTGGAAGAGGATGAAGTTCTTGACCCCAGTCTGTTACAGTCCTTTACTACAGGGAACTTTGCAAGTCAGAGCCCTGGGCTGGGTCCAGTAATAAATAAAAGGATGATGAGTTGAGGCCAGTCTCCCCTTGCTGTGTCCCACTGAGGACACAGATCTCTGTAAGGGCAGGATTTTTCATACTGCCTTTTTTAGAGCCATGTAAGCTGAAATCCGGTGGTCCAGCAAAGAGAGAAGATGCATGGGCTGCTGGCAGGAAATCCCCCCAGCTGGGTGGATACATGCTCTGTCTGACAAAGGAGTAGAACATTGCTGGTTTTATTTGAAGAGATCACTCTCAGCTGTGTGTTCATGAGAACTCCCTTACTGAGCCAGAACCAAGGTTATTCTATCTTGGTATCTGCTTTCCAAAACAGTATTCAGGCGGATGCCTAAAAAAGTTTAAGAGCTGGACAAATGTATATGACATTTTCTTATTAATTCTTCAAACCTCCAACTATTTTCAGCTTAGAGGACTTTGTAAGGCAGTTGTGGTGATGTTATTTGTAACCCACAACAGATTTTTCTTCCATGTCTTTCAAGCCATGCTTTAAGCCCACATAAACTTTAAGCACCCATGGCATCCTCTCACAAAGAATTCCAGTTTAACTAAATATTGATGCTACTACACTGTTTTGCTACTCATTTACCTGTCTCTAGCCTTATTTGATGCCTCCAGCTCTTCTGTAGAAAAGATGGAGGTTAATTTCTCCCAGGCATTTCTTTCCAACTCTTACTTTATTCTTGAGATTTGAGTAATGGAAATTCATACAGTATTCAATATCTTTATGCTGCAGTGAGACTCAAATGACAAAAACTATCACAATTAGAGGGCGGAAATCCATAGAGCTGGAAATTCATCATTTCCTCTGTGAGCAGACTTCAATCCTCTCTGATTAAATCTAAATTACAACAACTCTGCAAACATCAAGGTTGTCCCAGCAGTTGACACCCTTTCCAGAAAAGAATTCTTCAGCCCACTATTGTACTGAGAAGCATCCTTTTAACTTTGTACACTGACTGCTAAGGTCACTTCTAGATTATCCTGTTGTTGCAGAGGCTAATTCTAAGTTCACTTATAATTCACTTTCCCTAAAATTATCCTCAAGCCTTCCAAAAGCTCCCTTTTTTGATTCAATTCACTGCTATTGGCACTAGAGCTTGGTTCATCAGTAACTATATTGTGGTTTACTGCCAGCAACTCCATTTATTATCCAGGCATAATCAAACATTTTCTCAATTTTTTTTCACTGTTTTCATCGTATTCAGCTTTCAGTCTCATCATGTAATTTGAGATCCCAAGCTGGGAATTGGAATTCTACTAAGCAATGTCTGCTGTTACTAACAGTTAGGGATTTCCCAAGTCTACTACACTCAAAAAGGAATCACAAAACAGAGGCACCAATGTTAAGAGAGGATATAAACTCCATGCTCTTGTTACTAAATTTCCAATGTTTTTTAACAAAACACTGAGCTAATTACGAAAACACTGAGTAGTGCAATTAACCAAATAAATACAAGAGTCAAATGACAATGGATTCTTTACAAAATCAAGGAAAGAACAAAACTATAGTGCATTTAAAAGTTTGACCATTAAAAAACATTTTCTAATAGCCATCACCAAGATATAGCACTAAACAACATTGGCACACTTAACCTCATTGAAACCATTAAAAAGCTGAATAATTTGTAAAAATGCAAGCAAAGAATGGCTTTTCTATGTGACATTCACTTACAAGATGTTAGACATCAGTAGTAGTAGAAAATATTAAAACCCCCTGAGGGAAGTACAAGGAAGAAAGCTGCCAAAGCCCATCCCACCACACACACCGGTGCAGTGGGTGGGTTCCCTCACACCAAAGGAGCTCCTGGGAATCTCAGGAAAGCACATCTCTCTTGCATATGCAGACACAAGTGCCTCCCTTCTGCCTTTCTGGGTGCTCAGGGACATGTTCCTCTCCCTCCCACCCGTTCTTCATACAGACTGAGTTTGCACTATAGGTTGCTCACACCAGCCAATTTGGATTAAACACTCAGTGCTGGGAGATATGGTTTCACTAAATTTTAATACATTTCCCAAGAAGCAGGAAATCCATTATTATGAAAAGGAGCTTCAGGTGGTTATAGAGAAGAATGATCATTCAAGGAAAGTTATATTTCTATACAACCATTCTGATAGTCAAAACAGCCCAGAAACATTTTAATGGAAACCTCCCTAATCTTTGCTGAACACTTCTGTAATATGACCAGAGAACATTTAAATGTGAATCTCTTTAGTATTTGTTCTTCTGCTGAAGGTAAGTTCCTAAGCACTAACAATCTCTAAAAATACCTCAGTGACTCAGAAAAAAATCAAAACTTACAAGAAGTACCATATTGTGCACAGTTCAGGTGATTTTATGGACTGGCTGATCCATCTCTTGAGATAGAATGGTCCATGAGGTGGGATGCCAGCTCCCCAGTCTGGCCCCATTTGAACTCTGGCAGTCTGAGGCAGCAGAGACTGTCACTATTAATGCACCACCAACCTCCTGCTATGTTTGTTACTTCCTCAGACCCAAGGATGCACAAACCTATATGGATGTTATGTCCAGATTCTATTTGTGATACTCAAAAAATCTTTACTGATAAACAACATACACCAGCAGCCTTGCAAAAAGCACATCAGGCTGCTTTGCATAACACCAATCAATGAGCTTGTGTGGAGGAGAGAACTGTGTCATGTTTGTGAATAAAGCAATTTCTTTCTTTTCTTTAGTGTCTGTGTTGGAAGAAATCACTGTGCTGATACAGTAGTTGAATTTCAATTTTAAATAAGGTCAATATTAACCCCAGCCATAAGTAAGGAATGCATCTGATAAAACAATTATTTTTCCTTATGAATCAGACATAAAATACTCATTCTGAGTCACAAGGGACTGTGCACTGCCCACATTCATATTCGTGAATCATGTTCTCATCTTCTAGTTTCAGTCAATGCTTTGTGATCTACCTCCTGCTTTAAGTGCCAAACTAATGCAGACTACTAAGGGAATTATTATGCTTTTTTCCTTATTTTTTTTTTTCTTTTTAGCAAGATTTCTAGTACGTTCAGCTGGTATTATTTTCTTTGGGAAAAAATTTAGTCATTCAACCCACCAAGTTTGTGTTCTGCATGGGCAGAAGCCTTGTATGTGTTCATATCTCTTCTGGCGCCTTTCAGCCCCGCCTTCTGCTCTCACTACTCTTGGGAGTCTTTGTGTAAAGTTGTCACAAAAGCCAGCACATCCCTGTGCGTTGTCCTTTGATGAAGTGGGTGATGGCCACTGATTAAACTGCCTTGTTGAGCACCCTGCCACTACTGCTGTGCCTACTGAATGCATTTCAGTTATGCAGGAAATACAGAATATATGTCTCATTGCATTCTTTCAGGGTTAGAACTGCAGTGAAATTATTTGCATTGTTTTTTCAGGGACTACATGGAAGAAATTTTACTTCTCAGCATGCTGCTGTCCATCACTACATATATGGCAACAAAGGACTCAGGAGCTGAAGGGATGAATTACATAGGAACCAAAAAGAATAATTACTCAAATACGGTGACTCAGGTTCAATTTATGACAAGATTTTTGGATTGTGATCTGATTTTTTTTTGAGATTTAGTCACCGGTTTTAGGCTTTATAGCATTGGCCATGGTACCTTCCACTGCCTTCTCCACAGTGCTTGTTCCATATGCTCAGCTGAATTGGTTTCTCCACCACTCTTCTATACTACTTGTTCATATTTTTAAAAAATAGTGCTTTTTCAGTTGGCCTTGATCTAAATAGTTTTCTCACCTATATTTAAACCACTTGCCAAAGATTTCTCCTCTCTCCCTTCAAGAAACAAGGATTTTCTAGTGTTCTTTTTTTTAAAAAAACAGGTATTTGTGGCATTTGGAAATTTAGGTGATGAGACAAAGCCCTAGAGAATAAACCAGGATAGATGGCTCCTATTTTCTTTTTCCATTGCTCTTGATTTCCCATGTTTATTTTTGAGGACATCTAAGAGAAAACACAGCAGGAGATTTTCTTATAACAGATTTTCTGCTCTGAAAATTATGGTGTCCCTGATATACTAAAATGAATTCAAGTAAAATATTTTGTCCCTCTCCATGATATTTTAGAAGAACCAGAGACAGAGAGAAAAAAGTAAAAGGGACTGGGATAGTTCAACTGTATATATGTTCAGATCCTTGTCTTTCTCTACTGCATTTCTCTTTGCTTACCAAGAAAAAAACAGCCAAAAAAGGACTGGGGCATACTGCCTTACTACAGTAGGCCAGAATTTTTTTTTTTTTTAATAACATATCAGCAGGAATAATTGATGAGGACAGAAGTCAATGACATTGCAGGCTTTTTACCTGAGAAGGAATACAAAGGCTATTAATATTCCTGTATTTCATAGTAAAACACAGAACAATTAAATAACTTTTAACAGTTCAGATGGTCTAGTTTATTATCAAATTTTAGGAAGACTTTTTTCTGATTCCTTGCATACCTTCCTCCATAATCTCTGTCAAGACCTAATAGTCTAAAGGACACTGGATAGCTGCTCAAGCACCTACAGGGAGAGGGATTGGTTACCTCAGGAACATTTTGTATGGCACTTTCTCCAGGTCATGTTTCCGAACGTGATTTCCATTTGGCAGATCACTTATGTATTTTGCTTACCTGTATTTGCTTACCAAAGGAATTTAAAGCTACCTCCAAGGCTTTCTCTAAGGCTTAAGGCTCATGTCTTCATACCAAGTTACACCGGTTTTTAACTAAAGGTCAGATCTGAAACCAGTTCAAGTAGGAAATGGGTGATGTACTTATTCCACTTGAAGAAGGACTATTTGGGCTCAGATCAAGTCAATTAGGAACAGATTTAAATTAAGGCAAAAAAGCTGATTTTAAAAGGCAATAATGATGTCTCTGGTGATTTGTCTAAGTGTAACAAAAATCTGTGCAAATCCATGTGCAAACTATAAATAAAAGCTCAAATTTCCTGGGAGAATCCTTGCCACCACAGCCTATGTATGCATAAGCATGGCTTTTTAAGATGCTGAACCGTGCCTCTATCACAAAAAAAAAAGATGATTTGCCCAATATACCTTGCTGATGACTGTTGCCTACAGTCTGCCAGTATTGCATCATTTTTATCTCATTGTGCAGTGCTCCAAGACTGTTAATGATGCCATACCAGGTTGCTGTCTGGAATTACAGTATCTCATATATTGACTTATTAGCCAACAGATCTTAAATAATTATTCTGAACTCCTGACCATGTGGCACATTAAACTGATGAAGACATTAAATAATATGCATTTGAGGTGTCTTGAAGGGGTGCTCAACAGTAACATGCATCTTTTGGCCTGGGAGGGAGTCAAAATGAAATCCAATTTACATGTTGCAAAAAGGGATTGGATGTGTAATGAGATCTGATATCTCCATTGGTAGTCATGGCTTTTAATAGATTATCCTAGTGTCTATATAGATATTTACAAAGGCGTTGATTTCCCACATTTTTCTCCCAGGGCTCCATCCTGGTCCCTAATGCTGATGGGAAGAATGAGAAGCCAGCCCTCATCCATGCAGCTGATATATAAATCAACAGCATGGCAAAACCACTCCTCCAGTGACTTGGAGGCCCTGGCCCTGCTGCAGAGCCTGACACAAACACATCTGACATCCCACTGCTCCTCAGATGGAATTGCTATAGCCACTTGCAATCTTGTGATACTCACTACTTCTCCCAAGAAATATTAGAGGCTGGCTCATTTCTGACCATAAAGCTCAGTGTCTTGAAAATCTCAGCTCCAAAGTCTTGGAAATTGGGAGGGGGAAGGGCAAGGAAGAGAAAAGAAAGCGACCTGAGCATTCGATTCAGAAAAAACACTCCGTTTGCAATCTAATGCCCCATATTTAAAATAACTCCACATTAAACATGGATATTAGCAGCATGTCATTAGGATCATATTTCTAAAATTTTGCAAGACCTTCATTCCTCTGATTTTGCCATTTTTAACCAACGTAATAATGAATTAGGCTTATTTTTTTCCTACCTGTATTGACCATGAGGTTGCATGGGAAATCAAGAGTAATTTCACACAATAGGGGTTTTTATTTTGAGAACTTCATGCATAAGACAACAAGATTTTTTTTTTCTAAAGGTTCTCATTCTGCTTTAGTGAAAAAACCTACAAAGAATAGAAAAATAAAATATCCCATAAAATACACGGCAACAAAAAAAATTAAGAACATCATCCTTCCTATGATGCTGAATTTTCTTTTTATTTGCCACTCTGGCTGGCAGTAAATATTGTAGGGATAGGGAAAAAATGCACATTAACAAAACAACAAAAACTATATAACTATATACAGTTTACTATTTAATCATCTTCAAAGAAAAAAAAAGAGCAAAGACAGATGCTTTTTAGAAGCAGCTGATTTCACTAAAAATGGAGAAAAATTATCATTAGAAGTACAATGATCATTAGAAGATAATGAATGTGTTCTTCTGCTGCATTCATAGCAAGACCCTAAGTACCTTTTCATTCCATATTCTATATTACAGCTCCTCTTCAGACTTAGCTGAGAATATCCCCAAGTCTAATGGGTTAAATGCTTATTATACCACTGTCTTATTTGTAACATAAGGCACCTACTACAAGCCTACTCTTCATGCAAAATTGCCAATTTATAGCAATATTCCTTGTTTAGAAAACAAGGCTATCCAAACACTATAATTACAATATGCACCAGCAGGCATAACCCTGCATTAATGCACAGACTCCAGATACATTCGTCAAATAGAGTTTTTTTTCTCTTTGCCTTCTTCTCAGGGTACTTTTAAGTTCAGGGACAGAGAACATGTCTTCATTAGAAACATTAACATTCACAGGCTGTAGTAAATTTTGACAGTGAAAAGGTCTCTGTAACCTTTAGTTGTGCAGAAATTTACTTCCCAAGAAAATTACAGCTGGCACTGTCTTAATTAATGCTAGCTTTCTTTTCTGAAAATTGTGGGCTTGTCAGTAAAAAAGGCAGAAAAACCTGAGTTTAAAAGACTGGACACAAAAGACGCCTAGAAATAAAGCCCTGCAAAATTTCATAATATTGCTCTGTTTTTGTTCTACAGTAAGGAGATGAAAAGATCTAATTTGATTTTGCCAAATGGAGCAACATATATGTAATATAGAAATGATTTGCATTTTCTCTTTTGTCTTTGAGTTTTATCATATAAAGAGTGCTTTTTAAGCCATTCTGTTTTAAAAGCAATAGGTCAAATAAAATCTATATCTGCAGGGGGAGGGGAATAAGGTATGACTTCATTATTTTTTTTAGCATTGCTTTAAATGCTCCTAGTAAATCATAGCTAACGGTAAGAAATGCAGCAGTGTTGCTCATATGATTTTTAATCGAATGACATCTTTTCTTCTCATTTCTAGAATTATTTTAGTATTAGTGTACAAATTTTGTCCTTAACAGTCACCTTCTACATGTCTCAGAGTTCTATTTTGATGGTATAGATACTTTTTCTTTGATCTATGTAAAGATCATTTATTTGCTGACTGAATTTTGATCATCATGCAGGGTTTTTTAATTGCTTGACAAGGAATTAAATATATACCCTACCTCTGAACAACATTTTCTTACACACAGGTTGTATTATTGCTAAAAGCAAATAGATTTTTTCCCTTCCTTTTTCCTTAAATATAGAATGAGCAATAACATGCTTCTACATTATTTGTCACCAGAATCTCCTGGATATTGCTTATGCACTTCCTCGTACACTCTTTCAGAATAGATTTACAACATTTTGTGTTTGGAATTACTGTGCAGTTCCCAGCTCCATCACTGGAAGCAATAAAGCTCCAGTTCCACATAAGATTCTTGCAAACCAGGACATGACACCACTTTGGCACTACGTGAAGCACCAATACTGCATGTCAGCTGTTCAAAACATTTTATGCAAGTTCCTACAAGCACTTTAAATTAAGGTGCCCTGTATAAATGGTTTATTCATGTTTATGAAATGATTAGTTGGTGCCACTACATCCTTTAATAACTTATTGTAAGGCATGTTATAAAATGCATCATCAATAAATGCTTAAAATGCTGCCACAGCAAGGTGATAAGCTGTTACAACAATATTTTAAGATGTAAGTATTGTTCAAATAGTTTGTCTGCTGTTTCAATGCACACTCCCAAGTTTTTTTTACAAGCACATTATTGAATGCTGTATAAACAATAAAATATTTATACAGATCACCTTAATTTAAAGTGTTACTATGTTTCCATAACTTCAATGGAGATGCAACATAGCCTGAACATGCTTGAAGGTACAGAAAGGCATCAGAAGTGAAACATCCCTATCTTAGATGCAAATCTCTGCATTATCACCCTGAGACAGAGAAAAATCACAGCATTCCCCACACAGGATTTGTATTTTCAAGGCTTGAACCATTAACCATCTAAAGAATTGTCATGAATAAGGGGAAAGAAACCAAAAGCAGGCGCCTAAAGTCTAATGTCCTGAAAAAAATGTCACACCCAAAATGTTTGGCTGTTTATAGCACTTGGCAATGTTACTGAAATAATAAAATCATAGTGTGGCTTATGCAGTCCATATGGGCAAATGTAGGATAAAGGCCTCTCTCTGCCACTTTCCATACTGGAAAACAAACAGAATCACATTATGGATAAATGTCATAAAAGCAGTATGGTCATAAAGCAGACACTGCTCAGGACATGAGCTTATAAATTTATCTGCTCAGCTTAGCCACAATGAGCAGGAAGACTTAAATGATGCTCCAATAGGGAATGTAACCTCGGGAAGAGAAAGCCAAATTCCTTGCTTAAAAACAGTGCACTAACTGCAAGAGTATAATGAGGAGGTCTAAGGACATACTTACATAAGAGATTAGTCAAATATCCTTTGCCCATTCTCAAATTCACTGAAGTACTTACAGAAGAGAGGAGACTAAAGCAAAGCACTTCTCAATATTGGCTCAAACACTGGGATTTCCATTCCTTTCTGTGAGATTCCCTGTGACCTTGGATCACTCCTTTATGGACAGCCTGAGACAGGCCTTTGTTCCAGCTTGAGGAAAGGCAGCCACAGAGATACTCAACCGGGCTAAGGAGACACGGCCAAAGGAAAGGTCTGCCCCTGAGGGAAGAAATGCAAAAGGAAAAATCTGTCCTTGAAGGAAAAAAGGCAAAGGAAAAGTTTGCCCTTGAAGGAAGAGAGGCAAAGGAGAAGGCTGTCCTTGAAGGAGGAACGGCCAAAGGGTGACTGGTCGTGAGACATGGAGCTACTCCCTGTGTGAGGACCCAGCCTGGGCCCTTAGGTCGCACTTGCTCACCCTGCAGCAGGTGCTAAAGGCCTCTGAGGGGGCAGTGCTCAGAGCCTGGCACACACACACGCCATTCCATGAGAGCTGGTGGCCAGCACCATTACAATGTGGCTTACAAGTGGTTCTGAGCTCAGGAGCTCCTTTGAGGGGGGACATGCAAACACTGCTCTGCCCTTTCCACTGTGCCAGCTGCCCACTGAGAAAGCTCCAGCCCAAACCTGCCACCTACAGCCATAAACACGGCCTGGTGAGCCTTGCTCCTCCCAGAACGCGCCTTGTTTTGGGCTCTGTGGATGACTTCAAGGACAGGTTTAGCTCCTAAGGAGTCAAAATAAAAGGCTCAGTACTGATGTCCTCTCTCTTCCTTTCCACAATGGCTGTTTCTCTTTGGACATGACTGATCATAAACTTAATAAAGCACAGAATATTCATCTTTTAACACATTGGAGTACATAAGGGAACTCTTAGTAATTAGCATTCCTGAATTCATATTCTGCAAATTTATTTCCTCAAATATTTTTTTTCACATGATTTATTAAAAAATAAAGCCAAACACTCGGTTCTTAGATCCTGACCCTCTAACCACTCACATATGTGGTGTGCATGCAAAAACTCATCTCTTGCATGGGTTCTTTGAGAATTTGTAGTCTCAAATTGTGGTTTATATTATATAAATGTTTCTAGGCTTTTCAATGCTGTCAATATGAGTTTTCAGTTTCTTTCTTGTCAGTTTCCAAGTACCACAAAAACATTTCTTCTATTTTTTTTTCATTTTATAAGTTATAACAAACATTTTTCAGATATTTCCCAAAATTCTTGTTCAATTAGATCTTATTTAATTTCTAATAAATGCATAAAGTTATGTACATGGAGATTTATATGTGAATATTTGTATATAGAGTGATATATTAATTTACTAATATGTTAGTTTAAGCTTTGTTACTTTGCAAATTTTATTGCATGGCTTCTTTGAAATTTAGTGACCTATCAAGTTACTCCCACAGATTATTTCTGCCTCACAAAGGTTTGATTTTCCTTCACACATTTCTGCAACCTGGCTGTGTGGACCTTCTGCTCCACTCCCTGTGGGCAGGGCATGGCCAGCAAATGGGTTTGCTTGGTAGGCAGGATCCTGACATGGGGAACACCCTCTGATCTGTGTCCTGTAAAATGATAAAACCAATACCCATCTTCAGGCTCACAATTATGTCACTTTCTGAGGCATGTGAGAGGCTTACTTTCCCTAAAGTAAAAAGAAATTACTTATTAGCTTGTACTGTTCTTCTGTTAGAAGTTCAAGACTGAGATACAACAGGGGGAAGAGGTTTTGCTACCAGCGCCCTCTGGCAATTTGGCACATGTTCCTAGCCATTTTCTAGCCATTCTGATGCAAACTTAGGAGGTTTTTTAATTTTTCCAGCAGCCTCCAGGTGAATACATTTATCTGAGTGCCTGTCAAGTGTCTTCCTTACCCTCTGATTTAACTTAAAAATAATACCAAAATAGATATAGAATATTTACTTATTCCTTTGTTTATAAAGCATGGAATCTTAGCGCATTACATATCCATCTGTTGTTATATATCTACTTGAAAAAAACTATGAGTGGACTTTCAGACACTGTCATCTACCAACATTCATCACTAATACTTCATTTTATTCTTTTGTGTGTGAGAGACTTGAAAATATTTATCCCTACCTTTCAAGGAAATCATAAATTTCTGGAGTGCATGCACACTCTACAGCATCTTCTTGTTAAGCAGAGAGGGCCCCCAGGGCACAACAGCATGGTGTGGTATTTTTGCCTTTTGTTAATATGTGACACTTGTATTTGCTCCAAGACAATGTACAAATATGGTTTAGAGGTTTTTCTAATGATAATCATGATGTTTCATCTTGCGCTTCTAATACTAAATTTAGTCTCCTGGCCTCCCCTCTATGCACACCCCTGTCTCCCCCCTCACTCTTGGTGAGTTTGACATTCAATTTGGAGACTAATGTCAGCAAGAAATCCATATGTACTCCTCATAGTAGTAGGCATATCCCTTCAAATTTATTTTTAGGTTTCAATGGAATTAAGTGATATTTTCTTCCTTCAGTCATTACCTTCATAGCATCTTCTATCTTTCAAATGTTTACAAAGGAGAAATGTATGCTTCATCTTACTGAAAATATTTTTGTCTTCAAATTGAATGTACACTGGTATGTACAATGACATTTGTAAGATTTTACAGCTTCACAAAGGGGAATTTTTTGCAACAGAAGAGTAAAAATAAGTTTACATTAGGAACATGGCAAAGCTCAAACCATAGATACTCTGAGGGTATTTAGAAATTCCAGAGCAATCTGTTCTTAGCCTATTTCTAAATAAATATTCAATTCCTTCAAAACCAGTTTACCATTTTGGTATTTGAGACTAAGATAAACTAACCCAACCCATAACCTAACTAAAAATAATTTCACTTTGAGAGACTTGTTCAGCACATTTCTTTTAACATTTCTGAGCTAATACCAGTCCAAGATGGAAACAAGTCATGCTCAGCCTATGTGGCCATCATTTTGCTACCTTCAATCCAACATTTAAACACCAGTTGTTCACCACAGCCCTAAAAGTCTAAGAAGGACATCACAGACCCAGCCCTGTTCTGGAAATCTCAGTACAAAATTCCAAGAATGACTGTTTCCCAACCTGGCTCACGTGTAGTCTGCAGCCTCCGAATGCAATCCACCTGCTTTGTCACCTGCTTAGGCAAAGTTTGAGCCTTGTGTTCTGCTGTGGGGTGCCAGTCATGAGGAGCTGCTGGCCAACACTTCCAAAAGCACCTAAAGTATAAACAAAGAAACAATGCAATACCATAAGTACTTGTTGGGGTTACAAAGTGATTGCCTCTCTGTACCCCAATCAAGCAAACACAGAATTAATTTGGAACCTGGGTCTGTGCTCTACCTTCCTTCCAGAACATGTTGGATAAAGATCACAAATTCTCCATTCATCCAACTTACAGTGTTATGCAGATGACAGAAAGGCTGTTTGCATAATGGACAAGAAAACCATGGAAAGCAGACATCCGTGCTATGGGGGTCTTTTCCATGCTGCTGCCTGCAGCCTGTCCTACTGGTTGCAAAAGTTCCTTTGGAACCACATTTCTGCTTGGTCTTTCGCAACTGCTAATGTACAAAAGTATCTTCTGAAGGAGACACAGAGAGTCAGAATATGAATTCTATTAAACCTCACCTGTGCATTCACTGTGCAGAGCAGGGAGAAGGCTGTGGGTGGTGACAGTTTCTTTCGCCCTATCTCTGATCTGCTCCACTTCTCTTCTAGAGAAGATCTCTGTGGGCTTCTGTCCCCTGAATCTATTCCTACAGCTCCCAATCTCCTTCCCCATCTCCAGCAGAGAGAAGCTGGTAGGCCTTAGCAAGAAGGAATACACCAACAATTATTATTTTCTGTATTAGAAGCAAGAGCTTTAAAAAATATTTTGTCACACACATATTATTTTTAAAGCACAACATGATTTTTAGACACTCTCATTATTTGTTTATTTTTAGCACATATCAAACCACAGCAGTTCTCCCTCCAGGCTATATTTGACAAAGTTACAGAGACTTTCCAGGCCACCTCAAAGCAGAGATTAATCCAAACAATTTAAACCTCTCACTGTTCCACAGGAGGATGGCATTCGATTGGATTATTTAGGGAGGACAAAATGTTTTTGTTGATGAGAGAGATAAAATCCTCAGAGAGGGAAATCAATCTTATGTAGAGACCCCAGAGCATTGATCTTGGTGTACATTGACAATTTCTGGTTGTTTAGCTATTTGGAATGACCACACAAAATGAGCAAGTTGTTATAGTTTTAAGGTTTTGGTATTTATTGGCAACCCCAGTGCTCATATGATTAATCACACATTCAGAGTGTGAGCTCAGTAGAAATTGACTGCAACGCAGCAGAAACAAAGTTTTCAGTTATCATTGTGTAATAAATTGAAGCTCTATCCCTAAGCTGATTTGTCTTCACGTTTCCAATTTTCCTTATTAAAAGTGTTGTTTATACAGTAGTTAGCAAAAATGTAAGTAATTACACACAGAATTCATTCTAAGCGATTCTGTATATTTTTTTTACTCTTTATTGGTTTTCTATCTTCATTATCCAATATTTTGTTATACCTAAGCAGAAAACCCATTCAAGAAAAATCCAGAAAGAGTCAGGCCCATGGAATAAGCACTTCCTTATATTGAGAACAGCACTTCCTGGATATAATGCTACAAGACAAGACTTTCAGAACAAACTAATCCGAATGCAAGCATCCTTTAATAATCCACGTTTCTCTTTGTACTTGAACTCTCTGGTGCTTCCCAGTGAGAAGCAGAACACAAAGACAAACAGTTTGGTTTATATGTTATATTTCATTTCCTGAGACATTATTTATTCAGAAGGAACATACTTTCAAACACAGCTAGAGTTTTGGATACACATTTCACATTGTAGGAAAATCTTTTTCTCTTATAAAAAAAAAAAAAAGATGCAAAAATAAGATCGTAACTATAATTGGAAATTGGAGATCAATTTGGGGAATAAAAAAAAAATCTAAGAGAATATATTTAAACCAAGGAGTGCCAGGTAGGGAAAAGTAGAGTCTATGAAGGAAGGAGGTGCTCTAGCCTTGGTGTAGTGGTAGAGACTTGTGCTGGCAAAGACTGATAATGCTTTAAAGCCCTTCCCTGGGATCTCACCGTAACCTCGAAGCAAGCAGTTGCTAGGATGTACTTGCTAAAGATAAGAGCAAAATTGTGGAACAGAAAGGGGAAACCCTGTAAGGCTGGCCTTGTGCTTCCCTGGAGAGGCTTACATACTCATAATGTACAGAAACCATAACCAGATCAGGAGAGACCTAATTACAGAGCTCAGAGATGTTAATGACACACAGAAATTTACATGCAGCTGAAAATATGAATATCTCTAAGCCAGCAGTTGCATCTCCACAGGGCTGGCTTCAGAACCTATGTTTTATAATCTGGGAGCTTTTTTTTCTTTAAGGTGGAGCCTTTTAAGTAGTCAAAACCATCTATTTTTAAAGTGAACAACACTAACAATAAACCACCATAAAATTGTATTGACTGAGATATTATTTTTCCTGTTTGTAATTCCTTTTCATATGCTCTGTCTGAATAGGGCTTGCAACAATAATTCTTCACATTTACCTTTCCATCTTTCAGTCTCAAAATCCTATATATGATTCGGACACAGAAATCTTCAAAGCAATGAATACCCTTTTAATTTACTGAGACCTTTAAAAGACAAAACTGAATTAGTTTTCTTAGAGTTCTTATTAGGTACAAAGAATGTGGTTTTTTTTAATGCTTATATTTATTTATTTTACCAATTTGTGTGAGAATGTGGTTGTGTAGTTGACTGACTTCCACATTCCTTGTTTCTCTTTAGCTTTAGGGAAACATCCCCTATATCTTTACCTGCAGTGGAGATAAGGAGTTGTCACAGCTGCTGTCCATGCAGTCCTCAAACCAGAGAGTACGGCAATAAATCCGATTTTATTTTATGGACAAATAAATGCTGAGGTAAAATATTCGAGGACCGTTGCTTGAATACTTGCCATAGCAGCGCTACTGTAATAACCACTGTGACATTAATTTACTGCAATGTGCCGTAGGAAGAAGGAAGAAGGAGGGAGAAGGGCATTAAAAGAGAAAAATTACTATCCTTTGGATTTATTGGGATTGGCCTTCCTCATTTTCAGCCATCATTAGTTGATTAGGTGCTGATGACAGTATGGACAAGCGTGCTAGAATAGTTGGCTAAGAAAAGCCCTGAAGGTACTCTGTTAATTGAGATGATGTTCATATTGTACTTACTGAACATAACTGCAGACAGTGAAATAAGAGCTTAGTGTTGTGCAACAGACCACATGAACATTCACTCATTATCAGTCTGTAAAGGGGTGAAAACACTGCATATAGGCTACTGGTACTACAGGAAAAAGAGATCATATTAAAAGAGAAGACTATCATGAGAAACTGTATTTTATCCACCCTTCTGGGAGGTTTTGGGAAGCCTGTTTAGTGTTGTTCCATGTTTCCATTAGGGAAACATTATGGTAACAAAGGAACTGACAATTTACTTATGCCTTCATCTCATAAGAGCACCTGAACATTATGAAACAGCCAGATTTGCTTACCCACTAGAAACTTAAATGTTACTGATACTTTTTGGCAATTATATTCCAAATACCTCAAATTTTAAGGTAATTTTGGAGAAAACGGCGAAGAAATGGTCCTCTATTCTTCCTTTAATCTTGTTTGTGAAAAGTTAGCATTAAACATGAAGAGAGAAATGTGCAACCTCTGCACAGAGCCTGAGATGCAATAGATACATGGAATCAACTAACATTTTGGTAACAATTGTAATGCTATTAACAATGACAACATAATTATAAATATTTCAATATGGACACTAGCCTGCCCATTGCTATGGCCAGGATGAATTTCAAACTTGGTGCATAGTCAGTCACACAAAAAAGTCCTCTAAATGCAAAAGACAGCAATTTAAAGGATCCTTTGTACTTTTAGACAAATCCACAACTTTTTCCAAAACAATAGTCCTCTGAACATATTATCCTCAGAGCAAAATTATCTCTGTACTTGAAGTGCTGTGCTCTTAATATTCAAACTTTAAGAAACTCTTTCAGGAAAGTGAGAAAGTTAAATCTGGCCATTAGGGTGCCCATATTGAGCATGTCCAATTCAAGGTAACAAGTCCTCAACAACATCAGAAACAGTTCACAGTTCACAGAACTGTGAAAATTCAGAAAACATTGCTTAATCATATTGACACATTGCTCCTACCCATGAAGCTTTAGTATCACCTCTGTTAAAGATAAATATTAGTATTTACTAACCTACCTTACCTAGGTAGGTATTACCTAGTAGATCACTAAGGCCCAGTTGGTAAACTCTCAGCTCATGAGGTGGTGGGTGACAAAGCACTTCTCCCTGACCCAAACAAAAACTTATTTCCGTTGGTCATTCATGAGTCAGAAATTTCATTTTGCAACATATGTTAACATTATCTACACTAGAAATGTTCAGGAGCCTGGGTCAAAAACGGCACGGAAGTTTAGATTGTGCCTACAAGGAGAAGTGTACAATGGACCACAGGGTTTAAAACTCCATATTTTTTGACTTAGCTAGTGCTTCAAGTGCATTACTACACAGTCAAATCAGAAATTCCACATACAATTGGCCATCCATGCTCACAGATATTGTTGGCATCACTAACCTCCAGCCCAGTTTTGTTATGGGATGTTATTAACATTTGAGAGCTTCTTCTGCCATCAGATTCTTCTTACAGGAAATATGGTTATATCTTTAATGTCCAGTGAGATAATAAATGCCTCCTTCTTTCAAACAACATCTGTTGTGACTTTGGCATTCAGCTCAGTGGGAGTAGTGATTGACCACATTATTGGATATCTAGACACAACATGGCAACACCTTCAGTAACAGGGTTTGAAAATATCTAGCAAATAGATTGAGGTAGCCACGAGAAAAATGAAGTATATTTGAAGAGTCAAGGTAAGGGATCAAGATATCAAAAAAAGAGATTCAGGATCAGAGACATGCAATACTCCCAAAAATGTTAGCACAAAAATATTCCCTTTAAAATACTCATCCAAGAAAGCTCTAACAGGATCAGGCTTTTATAGTTCATGTTGTCTGTCTGTTTCTAAAATCATTGTGATTGTGGATTCATGTATTACTGTCATGGCAGTGACAGAGAACAGATCTGTTTAAAGTGTGCTTTACCAAGGCCTGTCAACATTTGAACGAGAAGAGTGATAGATTTGACAGGTTTGGGAGATACTGTTTCCTGCCTCTACCCGGGAGGGCTGACACGAGAAGCAGAAATATGCCAGGCCCGAGCACTGAAGTTTTCACCACATCTTGCTGCTGGCCAGGCACAGTGATGTTGCATAACTAAGGACAGAAAATAATTAATGTTTAATATGTAAATCCATCCCAGTGGAGACCAGTTGTTATCTGCAGAGTGGAAAGCACAGAATGAGGTGGAGTGTCACACAGGATAGTAGTGCCTATGACAGTGCCATGAAATTGGTGGAGACAAGACAAGGAGTATGAAAACTGTGCAAGTCTTTGTTACCAAATGCACTACTGTGAAATAAGGATGAATAGGGTAGCAGCAGAAAATTCTGCACAAATGGTGATGTCTTAACTTTGTAGAATTTAAATTTAAATTTTTGTTTACAGCATTGCTTGTAAACAAAGATTAAAATATTTTTCTCTAACCTCAAATTTAGAAAAAAAAAATCTCCCAGTCTGAGTTAGATTTTTTACACAAGAATTACAGCATTAAGACTTGCATCTTAAGAACATCCACAATGGTAATGTTGTTACAAGGAACTGGTTGCTTGCAGTTTTGGGCCCTTTGTAAGGACAAATTTAATCTCTGAGTTGTGAGGCTCTCTAAAAGCATCCAGCTCCTCCTGTTGCCATCTTTTACAGCTGAAACTCAGTTTTCCTTTCCTCCCTGGTACCTTGAAGACACATTTCAGAGTCATGTGCAAAACCTTTCACTCCCAAAAATGTGGAAAGGGCCAAATAAAGCCTATGCCACACGCTTGCATTGCTTCTATCCCTTTCTTTAGCAGCTGTGCTCATCCTTTGCACCCAGAGGGTACATGGTCGACCCCACCTGCCAGGGATGCTTTTCCCCTGCTCACTGTTCCTCATCCACTCCCTTTGCTCCAAAGCTGTCTTTGTTCTTCCAGACTCAGTAGAGCTGACGGGCATACTTGGTCTTCCTCCTTCACACCTTGATGTTCCTTATTTTCCCATGGAACTTTGCTGTACCTTCACTGTCTCTGTCAGGTTATTCTCTCTCCAGGTCCCATATCAGTCATCTTTGATCCCTTAACGTGGTCTCATCTTATTCGAATTTCTGTAAAAGTCATGGGTCTTGCATTCCTGTATTCCATATATGCATATGTGTCTTGCCAAACTCTCTTTATCTTCAGGTAATACCAGATCTTATCTCATCCCATATAACTCCCTCTTATCTTACCTCACCTCCACACAAACTCAGTCTGCTTGCTGCCCAGTACGGTGAGAAGCAGCCACTGCTTCACTCCACACCTGCTCAGAGGGGCTGCTACTCCAGTCTGCCAACCAGAACATCACAGAGAGGGCTCTACCTCACATTACTTTCATTGCCATGACTCTTGCTCCTCCCACACACCATTGCAGAGCCTTCTCTACACACCAGTAGACGCAGTGGAGTGTGGCATCAGGCTTGCAGCCTCTCGCTGATAAGCAGATGGAGCTTCAGTCTAAACAGTTCTTCCATTACAGCATCACGCTGAGTAACTGAAACAAGCATCAGCCAGTGCCACGGGAAGAGAACAGGATCCATTTTTCAGAACAGTGGGTGAGAACTGATTTTTTTTTCCCCCACCTCTTTAAGGGGTTTTGTATTTAAAGCAAAGAAAATATAGGAAGTGTTTATAAGGGAAATGAAAATGAGCAATATCCTTGTAGTCAATTATATACACCCAAACTTACTTAGTCTTTTTTTGTTGTTGTTTTTTAATCTATATAATAGATGTACACTAACCTGGTTTTGCAAATGACCAGGTGCCTTGGGAGTGATGAAATTTAAGCTGAATTTCTTGTAACGCAATTTAAGATGTGCTAGAGCCATTGGGAAGGGTATTAAGAACATTTCTCAGGGCTCTAGCACCTATGAAGCAGTTCAGTTACACAGCAGAGTGCTTTATCTTCCTTCCCCAAGCCTGAGAGATAAGATTAAAACACGGGTACCATTATTGCAGAAACCACCTTTGCATCAAGAAATCTAATGAACAGTACGTGTCAGTGTGTGGTTATTCAACTCATCTGCAGCCCACACTCAATTAATTCACCTTCTCAGCACTTTGCTTACAGTTAATATTGGACAGTAAAATGGCACCTGAGTTTCTTGACTTCAGGTAGGTAAGAGAAAGGGCTAGGGGCTAGAAAACCTATTCTTTTATTCTCTTCATTGAGGAGATGAAGAAAGATGAGTCTCTTGGAGGAAGGGGGAAACTTAATTAAGAAAATCTTCCAAGTGGTTAATTTTGCTACACATAAGTCTGTCTATACAGTTCTCTAGACAAGGTTCGATCACTAGCAAAACGAACCATGATGGATTCTTATGCAACCTCATCAAAACAGGCAGAAGGATATTGGGAATTGCATCCCTGCTTCCCCATGCTGTGCTTGATGTCAAGAGAAAGATGAGCTTGCTTTCTCCTCAGAGAGAATGACCAGTCTTCAATAGTTACAAAATCTTATTCTTATCCGGGTGACCACCATGTCCTAATGCTCCTGTAAAATGGAAATGAAGCTGTCCTGTCCCATTACTGCTTTTGAAGGAAATGAGGCAAAGTTAGTCACTGAACATGGGCTCAGTAAAGATTGTTTTAGGATAGCTGAAGAGCTAGTCATGTATAAAAGAGAAGATGAGATTATGTGGACTTATGGGCAGCATTGACAAAAATTGCAGCAGGAAGGGATCAGTGAAGAGACTGTTGGTAGGGCCTGGAGAGACCTACCGCACTCAGGTATCAGAATACAGAGAAACTATAAAAACATCTAACCCTGAAGATGCAAGAAAAATATGTCATTATCTCTCTAAAACTGTATCTTGCTGAGTAACTTACCTCAGGTAGCATTCCCAAATAGTTTAGGGGGACAGGCTGTGTTTGACAGATTTTGATTTCATAGCACTGTTCATGTTTTGTGAAAGAATGATTTTTTTTCTGTACATCTTTGCTAAAGCTGCCTTTGCTGATTTTTCTAAGAACACAACAGACCAGGTGTCAATCAGCTCTTCTAGTACTAAGCACTATTTAGCAGAACATATTTTGATTCTTTTTTCTTGTTGTTTTGTTTTGGTTTGTATTTTGGTTCTCTTCTTATTTTCCAATAAGTATTTCCAGACTCCAGACTGGGACTCTAAACCTTAGGAAATATCCTGAGCAGGGGCTATAAAAACAATTGATAGTGTACCACAATGGTAGTTTCTGTAGTACTTGCCCAGCAAATACTTTTAATACTACAACAGATTGGGATTTTTAGTTTTGTTTTTCAGCAAACAGGATATACAGATCATGAATTTGGAAAAGAAGCATCAGATTTTTTTTTTTTATTTCCTTTATGATGGCTATGTATAATAGCCACAACTACAGAGGATAAAATAGTTGCAAGTAACAATTGCTGATTCAGCCCATGTGTTTTTATTTTCATAGGTAGGGTTTTATTTTCATAGGTAGTCTGTGAACATATTCTGAAGTCTATTATACATTCATAGTTTTAAGCATTCCCAGGGGTATTTTGGGGAAAAGAGGAGCTAGGGCAAAATTGTTGCAGGAAGGAAATAGTGAAAGGAGGATTGGTATAGAGACAAGCTGGGGAGGAAAATAGAGGGCTGGCATTTCACCTGAGCAAGTGTTTTGATCTAGTGACCACGTGGCTGCCATGAGCCAGTGCTGGCAAATATCAGGAGAAAGGAAGGGTTGGGAACACAATGGGCTGAGATGGAGCTGCCTGGAACTGTTACTGCTCCCAAGAGAACTGCCACTGCCAAGGAGAATTTGTGTTCTGCTTTCTACCTGGACCCCTGAAACACCTTACTGCTCCAGAGCAACACCTGCTTAATAGAAATTCCTCTGCCCAGCTCTCTTGGACAGCACTACCCCATGCTAAAATGTGAAAAACTGCTGAGAGCTTCCAAGTGGGTTTTTTTTTACAGACAAGGATTAATCAACAATATAATTACAATAATTATAATAGCAAATTGAACTTGGAGACTGTTTATAAAAGTTGTTGGAGAAATACACACTGGTTTTGGTTGATCTTTAGAATTTGGAAAATTATGCGCAGATTCAACATTTTTTATCGGAATCAGTTTCTGATATAGCTAACTGTTAGGGAGAAAGTTCTGCTATGGCTAACACTTCTACAAGAAAAAAATGACAAAGTTAACTATTTCAGTAAAAAAATTACAACAGATAATATAGTCTTTTAGAGGACAGTGTACAAATAAAGTGAAGAAAGGTATGATACTTTTCTTTCAGAGAGTTCTATCGTATTTTTGAGACAAAATTTATGACTGTATAGAAAGAAATTTTCTTTGTAAAGATTAATTATCCTAAATAGTCTTGGGAATTTATTTCTTCACACAGCTATGGACTAGAGGAAAGAGAACTGGACACTGAACAAAAAAAACCCAAAACCTGTATGAAGTAGACATCTGATTAAATTCAGCAAAATTTAGATATTTTACAATGAGTATTGGCTTTAAGGAAATAGCAAAATAACCATGGCCCATGAAACTTTCCTATGTTTCTCTTCTGCAACACAGAAAAGTATCAGTTTTTGTATGTCCCTACTCATACTGCAAGAGGGAATCCTGTGAGCTGAAGGAGCAGAGAAAGGAAACAGAACGAACACGGGTTCCTGTTACAAATCACATCTCCCTCTTTGCTCTGGACGCAGGTAAGGAGCTCTTCTACTCCCTGCATAGCTTGTGTGATGGATGTCCACATGCTGCCCTGCAGAACCTGATATGGAATAGGACAGAGCTCACCTCTAGATGTCTGGCACATCTCGGCAGTCTCCCTCCTTCTGTGGAATGGCCTGCCTAAACTGTCACTCAGGCAAGCCTGCAGGGCAGTCAGGGCATGGCACTGCTCACCTGCGACATGCTGTCAGATATTCATTCAGGTGGGTCAAGCCAACTCTCTCGGGAACAGCCCGGGAACAGGAGCAGCCCGGGCTGCAGGAGGGCACTGTGCCTCAGGGCATGCCCAGCGAGGCAGGTGCAGCCAGCTGCATGCCAGCTGTGGTGCATGTGCAGCCACACAGCTGGAACCCAGCCAGCAGCAGCTTGGACGCTGCATCACCGCAGCAGCTCAAGACTGAAGCAGAGATGGCATGAGCATGGCAGAGCTGCCCGTGGGCATGTGGTTAATCCAGCTGGCTGAATGTGCCTGGAAATGGCCAAATGGCTGCGTGCCCCACTGAATCACAGCTAAAATTTGGCCGCTTTTGTTCAAAAAAACCTTTGGGGTTTTTTTTAGAATAACTGCTTTAGGGAACCAATGGCACCCAGATATAAAGTAATAAGCACCTATGACAGGAATAATTATAATCTTATGAGAAAAACCCAGAAAGAAGGAATAAAAACTAAAAGCCAAAGTGATCATAATCTTAGGGAAATACACATTTAGCAAGTAAATAATAGGGGTTTCTGCAAGTCTCAAATAATTAACACAAATCCAAACCCTCTGGTGCTCATTCTCAGGAGAGACATTTGAGACAGATGCACCCAAGAGAATATAACTGATGAAAAGGAAAATATTCCAATCTCCTGGCTAAACAATGTGTTTTGTGTAGGTTTATATGAAATATTTTAAACAGAAAATTAAAATGAATTGATAATTGTTGCACGATGCTCAGATACCAAAGTGATAAGAACATTTTATATATCATACCAAACTCCAGAAAATTCAAAGTTAATGCCAGTGGACCGCATTTAACATACCTATTATCCTCATTAGTATTAACAGCAATGTCTAATAGCCATTCTGCAGCTCTGGAAATACTTTCTGAAGTAGCATCGTGAACCTGAACTCAAAGGGAATGTTCATATGAGCCAGATCATTTTATGACTTTAAAGATGAAGTGCTATACACTGCTGTGCTTTTGTTCTAAAGATCCCAAGGAATTAAAATCAAAGAAGGTTTTCTAGGTTTTTAACCTTTTCTCCCCTTTTCCTTGTTCTGTTAATATTTTCTACCAAGAGCTGAACTCATCTTTCACAGCACTACATTTATGCATGATCTTGAGTCACAAACCTACTATGAACTCCAGCCACCTCCAAAGTGAAGGGTGACAAGAAGGGACTACAGTTCACACTATGAAATGAAGCATATCTTATTTCATGGAGGCTTCATGGAATGCTACAACATGACCACATTTTTATCCAGCAGCCTGAATGAATACAGTGTCAACAGTAACTACAACAAACCCTCTCCTGTAGGCTTTTCTCACATCTTGCTCCACTACACATAGGACAAACAAACTAAAACTTGTATTATTAATTGTGCAGAAAGTAACTCAAAGGCAACCACATCTTAAGATCTTAAATGTCTTTTCCAAACTAAAGGATTCAATTGGATCCAAGTGGTGCAATTTTCCCTTCTGAAAAGGCTGTGATAGAAGACTCTTCCCTCGCCTGTGCGATCAGCAGGCACAGGTGGCTGGGCTGACTGGTGCCTTTGAGGTCACCCTCAGCCCACAGATGCTTCCAGCAGCCCCTCTCTCAAGTTATAGCTGCCAGATGCAGCCCAGAATCTGGATTACAGATCTTCAATGCAATTTAAAATTATTTTTAAACTTAACCATTTGCTACACTCACTGCACTAGGTCACATCTCACTGGCTGCCTTGAAATTTGCTCACCCAGTTTCCAGAGAGCCCTGTGCCAGGATGGTGGAGAGCTGGAAGAGCCCCAAGCCTTGGCTTCACCTCCTTCAGTGCTGCTACACAGCAGACTGGAGAAAGCATTCTGGAGCGTGACACCCACATTTCATGAGAGCTCCACTCCCTAAGAATATGTAGATGATACATATTAATTATATTAAAAACAATTAAAGATATTTATTTATTTCCTGGAAGCCAGAACACAACTGCACTTTCAAATAATAAAATCTTCCACAAAATAACCATCCACCCAAATTTAACTTCAAATGCAGACTCTGCTCTCACAGAAGTCTGTAGGGAATTTTGGCACTTGTTTCTCCAACAATAAGATCAGACTGCCTGCTTGGATCTCCCAAGTCCCAGAACTCTACATTATCTCATTATTTTATTTTTCAGAAGCCTGAGAAATGTGCTAGGCACCTCCCTATATAGATAAAAGGCCATAAACTTGAAAAAAAACATGGAAGGCTTATCCTGCTTCCACACTGCCTTTTAGATAGTTTAGGAACTGAGCAGGTGTCTCATATCAAGCTCATGCATGAAGTCAAAATACCCTACCCTCCCTAGTTCTTATATTTATATTTTCTTGCAGACATGTTGTCAGTTCCATTTTGAAGCATATTCCTTTGCAGTAGAACAAGATTTGTTTATAAATTTACACATACAAATAAGACCCTGCAGGATGTGATAGGTTATCTCTAATTTTAGGGATTTTTCTTCAATTGTTTGCCAAGAAGTTATAGGTACAGCACACGATGTAGCAGGTACTAATGGACTGGAACTATACTATTGCAGTGAATGGCAGAGTAAAAAAGTAAATAAAACATGGATAAACATTGGGGCATTTGTCAGTACTTCTCTAACACTACAGCAAAATTCAATATTTTCTTCTACAATTTTCTAACATAATTTTCAATCTGCTATGAATATGTGGGTATAAACTGTGTACATACACAATTGAATACATTACACCTACAGCAGCTAAACAGTCTGTGCAAAGTACTGCCATGTCCTGAAACAAAAACCAGATTGGTTTGTATCTGAAAAATACTGAATGCAGGCTTTAAAATTGCAGACATATTTTAAACAAAGACAATAAATAACTACACAGATAGTAGCTATGTATAAAAGTACTGCTGGCATGACAGCTTAACATGTCAGAGCATTAAATATCTCAATATCCCTGTTAGATAAATATCATATTCCTACCAGAAATGAGCAGAATACCATTTTGTTCCTCTTGAGGAACTGTAGAGTCTTATCATGGCCCAGCCTCAGCTCTGGAGTGAAAACCTCTGCCACTACTTCAGCTGTGAGGGTTGGTTTTTGGCGCTCCTGAAAAAGCCAGGGGACACCCTCACCAGGGGCCAGCCTTGCACCAGGCCTCCGTGACCTCTTCCACATGCCAGAAGATGGCATGGTCTGTCGATGGCAGGCTGTGCAAACCCAACTATTTTGGAATGTTTAAGGCTGACCCATGTTCTTGGACTGCACTGATTCATCCCAGCTATGAGATGTTCACCACGGTGGTGATTTATTCCGATAACTGATCCCTGCTAAAAATGTCTGAAGTCTGGGAGATGTGAGGCTTTCTCATTATGCTTACCTGCTGTATCAATAGCTGAAGTTCTTCTGAATCAATTTTTACTTTGTTTTGGTTTTTTTGATTTTTTGTGGTTTATTTTTTTTTTTTACTACTGTATTCCACCCAATGCTGTGCTGGAAATTGGTTGAATTATATGCTTGACAAAATAAAAAAAAAATTAAGGTTGGTTATACAAAAATATCTAAAGGCAAAACGGAATATTTTCAGAGTCATTATTAAAATACTCCTTTTTTCTTTCTTTTAAATTTTGGCAGTTTAACACATGGTCCCTGTCAAGCAATACAAGAAGAAGAAAATTCAGAAAATTCATAGTTTTCAATCTTTGAAATACATTTGCATACAAAGGGTATCTTTAAGGGAAAATAACTTGGCAGTGTCAGCGGTTGACACAATAGAAGCTTTATCACACTTTTTCTGCACATCTAAAAACACTGCCAAACTCTTTGGAATTTAGCAGTATTTCAAATTTTTTAAATAAAGGCAAAAGTTTTAAATGCTTGGGATACCTGGTTCCCTTGTGTTGTGATACTGCATATATTCTCCCTTAATTTCATGACTTTTTTTACTTGAGAAAAATGAAAATATGTCACGTGGACTGAGACTCCTGCAAGTACGGGAGTATAAGGTACTTATTTCCCTCAGAAGTCAGTGTCATTGTTTGTTAAGCACCTATTTCTAGAACCACAAACACTCCTCCAGCCTTCCTTTTTCAGTGAAAACAGTGATTTTGTGACCAGCAAGACTGCATTGAGAACTCCAAAACACTGATAGGCTTTTGAACTCATAGTAAAAAGAAAGAAAAACCAAACCAACAGCTAGACCTTTAATTTCTGTACTAAGAGGAGCTGTCCCAGGAAGACACAACTCCTTTTACAGTCAACAATGATCATATGTATAAGACTATAAAAAGCAGATTTTCTTTTCTAAGTTTCAAATACCATACTTGATTAATAATGTTATCATTCTTCTTCTATAAGGAAAACAGATAAATCCTCTCAGTTATTTTTCACTCTATTACAGATAAATCAGAAATCAACATCTTGTACTTAATTTTTGCTTTGAGAACACTACTAAGGAATTAATTTTTTCTTTATTCTTACTTATAATTTTGAAATAATGGCTTGAATGATACCTATACTATTAACTATAATAAATAATAAAAATAAATAATTTTTAAAATTTACATTTGACCTGTTATGTCTGTTTAAAATTATGATACCAAACAATGTAGGAGCTAGAATTAATGGGGATTTTCAGCTTTTGTTAAAAGACCAAACAAACTATTCTAAGTTTCTCTAATGAACATATTTGCAAAACTATGAATTCTCCTCTAACTTAAACTTATTTTGTTTCTTTTTTTTTATCTTGAGGAAGAAACGATTTACCAAATGCTACTTGCTCATAGTGCTTTTCTGATTTTAGGTCAGTATTCTTATTGGAGTTTTATGTACTACACAGGCAGATCAATAAACTTTATGGGCCAAATTTGGATTAACAAAACCAAGTACAACTCTGCTAAAGTTAAATGGATTGTCCCTGCTTACATCAATGATAAAATTGGCTTTTTATGTTGCATTTAAGAAAAGAGAAAACGGAAAGGCTAACAAAGATTTAATTTGCCATGCTTCATACACGCTTTATCTTAAAACATCTACTTTTGTTTTTTAATTGTAGCGGTGCTCTGTAAAGAAACACGACCTTACAGGGCATTTTCAGGAATGGAACAGTCTATATATTAAAAGGCAGCAAATGATTCATAACTGCTTAGCGGTCAGGCCTGTGGGGCCACGCTTCCCATGTGAAATTTTTTTCTGCATTGCAAACTCTTACATTAAATTGTGATAAATGAAGAGCGGAGGCTATTCATACAAATCAATGACTTTAGTGTATGTGTCATTAGCCTGAGAGATGCAGGCAGCGGTCACTACTATAAATCATGTGATGATCTGCTGTCTGCGACTCGATGCAAGCAAGCAGATGCATTAGGAAGGTTAAAGAATGAAATTAATCTGTGCATTTCCCTTTCTTTCTTTTTTTTCTCCCTTTAGTCACCTGGTCATACAGAAAGAATTAAAATCACATGACCCAAAGTTAAACTAGCTACAGAACAGTAAGTTGGCTAAGTTAGATGTCACCTTTCAACTTAAAGTTAATTAAATATTAATGGGATTAATTTATTCATCATCACAGGAGAAGTAAAATATATAGAATAGGTGAAATCCACCAGTGCTTCTCACACAGGAGTTGATATTATTAATTGCTTTTAATGCAGACTGTGGCACGAGACCACATGTAAGAGATCAAGCACACTGCAAAATGTGCTCTGATACTTTTAAGTGCAGCATATTTCTTTCTTCACATTTTATAAATCCGGTGTTTAGTAACCCATGGCCATGCTCTCCATACCAGTGACTTGGAGGGGGTTATGAATATGAGTCAGGGTGAATGTATTACTGATGATGGAATACATTCCCAGATATCTGTGGCTGGGAGTGTTAATGGTGAGAGTGTGCAAAAGGGGTCAGGGACAGTAAAAAGAGATATGGACAATATAATTTTAAAACTGAAATTAATGAATTTGGGAAGGCCATATTTGATATAAATGTTAGGCCAAAGCCTTCAGTCTTTACTCAATACTTATTCAGGCAAAACACCCACTGACTTCAGTGACAGATTTCCTGGGATGAGGACTAAATATGCCCCAGGAGTCAGATTGCCCCTTTCTTTTTTTACAGAAGCAGAAATTGGGAAGATCATGCAGGAATCTTAGCCCCTCCTGCATCTGTGTGGACACTGTGGGGGATTATACAGGTCTCCTTCTCCTGGCTCCACCACTTCTCCTGTGCAGTCTAACACGACTTAGCAAGGAACAAGTCAGAGCAGAGGCTCTGAGCCAGAGTCATGCCAGGACTAAACACTCTACATGCTTCTGTGCAGGGCTGCAGGGCTCCCAAAGTGCAGCAGTGCTTGGGAAAGACTCCAGGATTTGGCCTCTTATAACCTGTGATGCCTTAGGATTTTAGCTTTTATGTTTTTCAAATCCTCTACTGCTTTAGGGTATAACTCTAAACTCCATACAGAGTGTTAGTTACTGTCTTCACATTTTGGTCACACAATCTCTGCAGGCCTGAAGCTCAAGGACACCCTACAGCCTCAGACCCTGAAAAAGTAGAAGCAAAAATGAATTGTGGGAGGAGCAAACAGGGGGAATATGACTTCATTACCTGAAGCTGTAATTGGAGAATTAATGCCTGATATGTAAATGGACCAAATTTATAATTGTCTGAAAAACTGGTGACCATCATCCAGTTTGGATATAGCTCCTTGGGCAGGCTTCATCTGCCCTTAATGTACCTGAAGGCCCTCCATTAAATATATCCACTTTTATTCTCTTAATTCTGTCTGGCCTCTGTTTTTAGGTAAGCCTGAAAAAGGCATCACCTGTCCAGTCTGTAAGAGGAAATCCTGAAAAGGGTTTGAAGACTCTGCTTTGAGCCAGCAGTTGACTCTGAGCACAATCAAGCATGAAAGCAAATTAATGACAGAAGAGGCTGCATTTCAAAGGTTCTTGAAGCAGTCCATGGGCATAAAACAGAGCAGAACACCTTTGTGCTTATGAAGGGCACTATAAATCAATAAAGTATAAGTTAGCCTGGACAGTGATAAGATAAGTATTGCATGTGCTTAATTCACTTAGCTATCCTTCCAAAAAAGATAATACATTCAATGTAGACATATTTCAATTGAATTGATAGTAGATCTGGATTGAGCAAGCCTAGAGACTGAATTACCTTTATCCATCCCAGCAAGAATAAAGATGAACTTGCAAGCAAAATCAATGTCAGAAAGGTCTTACTGGCTCTTACAACAGCAAACCTACTCTCACTTATATTGAAATATACAAAAATTATTAATAACTATTACAAATGGACACCCATCCTGCTACCAAGAAAACTTACAGCAGGTTGAGAACCAATGACATCAATTTAGATTACTAAATCCTTCAAACACAAGGAATAAAAGCACAAAATTGGTTTTCTATAATTGCTCAAAAACTACAAAAATAATTAGTTAACTAAAGTTGCCAAATAAAGGTGGAAAGAATTGTGGGCAGTCAATTTCAAATGCCTCTGAGTTGATTTCCCCAGTAAAGCCAGTCTCTTGTGTATTGTTCCACTGTCACTTAATTACCACGCTGACCTCACATGTATTTATTTATATTTGATAGCACTAAGTTTGGCACACACACATATTTTAATCACGCACATACTTTAAGTTTATTTTTCCCACCAGCACTTGGTTCTCCAGTTGATCCCATCTAGTCATCAGAACTGTTATTTTATATCTAGAGCTGTGATTGAAGTCTAATGCAAATAACACAAAGAAATTTCGCTCTGGGATCATTTAAATATCCTAAACTCTGTACTGTTACAGCTCAGCTTCTACTGGCTGCCTAAGCTGGGGCTGATCATACTTTCTTTGGAGAGGCTGGCTTATGATGCAGGCTGCAGAACTTCATTAGAAACATTTCTTTCTTTCCCAGTGCAAATTCAGCGATTTTAGGAATTCACATCAAATCTGCTGCTGAATTTCTTCTGTAAAGTTCTGCTTCTGCCCATTCCTGAAGCAAGGAAGAGCTGTATTTTAAACCCAAATGAAGGGAACCATAATGTAAATATAAGACATGGCTGCCCATCTTAAAATGCAAGTGAATTTTTCAAATTTTTTTACTATCATTGCTTTTTAGAAAGCAGAAGAGAGTCCTGAAAATGTTTGGTAGTAACTTGTAAAAAACATGCCTCGTGACTATCTGAATACAAGATAAAAAATTTAAAATTTTGTGTGGATGAAAATGCTCCTTCCTTTTGGAGCAAATCCATGCTTCCTTTTCAGTGACTAATTCCTGATTTTTATATCACACGTCACTTTTGAGTAAATGCCAAAAAAAAAGAGGCAAAGGCTCTTTACAGTCAGTTGGTAGTTTTATACCCCAGGTTTAAATTGCAGGTCGACAGGAAACCTGGGTTTAATTTTTAAGTGTTACATTAAGAAAATAAAATATTTCTTACAAAATCAGCTACTTCACTGGAATGGTTCATGCCATACCCAGTTTATTTGCCTGTTTTAGGGACAGCTGGGGACTGTACATCATATCACACGACTGAGTCAGGCTCCTTTCACAAGCATAGCATGAATCACCTGGTGCCTCGGTGTTTTCTCAACACAACTCTTTCTTTGCAGCTCCTGCCTCACACTGGACTCCATCAGGCTGGATGCTGATTGCTCTCCTTTCCAATTAGTGCCTTCCAAGTGAAGGCACTCGGAGAATGAGCTCAGCTCCCTGCGCGTGGCCCAGAGGCTCTGGAGCCCTCCCGTGAGTGTCAGGGCTGCTTATGCAAGGCTAGGAGTCAGAGCCAAGCCTTAACCAGCAATTATTGCTCCCTTAAGTTACAAGGACCCTTCTCAGGGCCAAAAGGGCAAGAACTTGTTGATGTCCCTTTCCACCGGCTGGGTCCGAAGCTGATGTGCAGGTGCTGCCGTTGCTAAACAAAGGTTTTAGTAGCAGGTCACATCCAGAACCTGCACGGTGCAGGAGGAGCAAGGCAGACCCCTGGGCTTGCTGAATCTCCCAATTACTACACAAAGGACTAAAACACAGGGTTGTGGATAAAAGTGAATAAATGTTTCTAAATTCTTATCTTAAACACACTTAAGCTTAAAGCTTTTTAATTGAGGATTTAAAAGCATGTATGCTTTATGAAGCAGGGGCTACCTGCTTCATTCTCTTGCTCTTATTTTTGCTTTTATCCTTTTAGTCTTGAAGAAGCCTAATTAGAAGCTTGAACAGGGCTCTCTCTCCCTGCCCTTAAATCAGTAATTGGCTTCAGTGCAGAGACTGTCAGGAAATTAACACATCACAACATGACAGCTGTTAATTTTTTCTCCTTATTTGTCATATGAATCACTGCTGATTTGCCAGAGTGCATAACAAATTAGTGGTCTGTAATCAGCGGCCTCTCTCCTGTGTGCAGCACCTACTTGTTTTTCCCCTTTTCTCCTGAAGTCCATTACTTCACTGCTTCAGCAGGAATGACTGTTGCTAGGTGTGTCATTGTCAATAAATCAGAATAAGCAGATGCTAAAAGCGCAAGAAGCTCTTTAAACTTTGATGAAGGCTTTTAGTTACATTTTTAAACTTACACTTGGAACTGGATTTTTTTTTTTTTTTTAATTGTCACTCCCTGGCATAATATACTGTCAAGTCTTCGGTTATCATCTAAAGCTTCTCATCCTTCACAATGTAGAGCTGAAAATGTGATTTGCAAAAATTAAAAGAAGATATTTTCCCGATAACAATTTTTAAAATAGTAAGGCCTGCTGTGGCCCTCATGTCAATAAATAACAATTAGACACAATGCACAGTGAGCTTTTCCTGTTGCCTTGAGATATATTCACTGCATTTTTGTATAATAAACTCTATTTAATATGAGTCAGCATGCTCCACACACACAAACAGAACTACATGCAGAAAAAAAGCCTCGAGTGCAAATATAAACCACAAAATTTGGGGAAAAAAAAGATCCTCTCAGTTGTACAATTAAATCTGAGTATTTTTTGCCATCTTTTTTTTGTCTAGTTTTAGAAATGATGATATATGTGAAGAGGGCCATAGGAACAATATGCAATACTGTGCAAAAGCTGGAATACTTCTTCCTGTATCTCTGAGCTGTGCTGAAAACTGTTGTTCAGTTTAAGAGGTCTGCAACCGGCTGATGTTCTCCTAAAATTGGAAACATTTTGGAAATACGAACTGGAAATGTTGAAACCTAAATTACCTGATGCATATAACTAAACTGAAAGGACCCATTATGTATTCAGTATCTTGTGTCTCAGACAAATTAAAATAAAAACGAGAATGTGATATATTTCTTTAGCAAAAGGACCAAGTACAGACCCTCTCCTATGTTTCCTAATTTGTAGTGAAACATGCTTAGAGCACAAAGTCCCCTATAAATTTTTTAGCGTTCATAAAATATTTTTTTTCATTTCACCTAACCTGAATAAACCACTAAAAATCCAGAACAATGGACAACAGTGAAACCTATACTCTGA
This sequence comes from Anomalospiza imberbis, assembly GCF_031753505.1. Classification (NCBI taxonomy): domain Eukaryota; kingdom Metazoa; phylum Chordata; class Aves; order Passeriformes; family Viduidae; genus Anomalospiza; species Anomalospiza imberbis. The sequence continues at coordinate 5,722,092 of NC_089692.1, read as the reverse complement.
AGTGCTGCACAATCCTTTGTACACATCATACCTTTTCCTCAAGACTCAAGCACTCCACCTTCTACTCTAGAAAGACATGGGGCAAAAAATAAAAGTATTCTAAGCCATGGTACCTGAAGGCTGGGCATTGCTGAGGAAGTGCTGCTTCATGGGACTCTGCTGGGAGCAAGGGCATCTTCACACCAGAGGCAGGAGGGGATCCCAGCCCTCCGAGGTCGCTCCTGCGAGGTGCTGGCCCCAAGCCAGCAGAGCACTTACTCACCTGCCTTGCTTTTTAGGTGAGCAGGGATTTAAGTGTCTCAGACACAAAGTGATCTGTGTCTTACAGGGCTCCATGCATGTTGTTATGAGTGAGATTTATCTTGTGATTCACAGACATCACACGATGCACTCCTACTCTGCCTCCATGGCTGCTAGTGAAATTTTCAATGAGCCTACTTGACAATGATCATTTAAACATTTCAAAATCTCTTCAGGAGAATTTTCCCTTCAGTTAATTGGTGTTTTATATTTACATGTATGTACAAATATGAATTGGTTGTTAAAATGGTTATTTGGTATACAATGTATAAACTCATCCAAAATTTTTTAAAGTGTATAAAATGGTTATTTATATATAATATATATGTATGTTTAAAAAGTTACTAAAATGGTTATTTTCATGGCAATTATTATTTTTAAAACATAAGGACACAAATTATTTATCAGTATGACATGCATTTTCTGCTATAATTTCTGTTATATAAAGAATGAAGGTTTAACTACTTGTAAAGTTTTAAAAAGCCCCTTGATATTTACATTCTTAAATACAACTTGAGGGGTTTTTTTAAAATATAAATTTTAATTTTTTCAAGAAGAAAAATTAACCCATTTCAGAAATTCTGTTTTGTTGTTCAGTCTTAATAAATATCTTCTGTGAGTACAATGTAAATTTTCCATTTGCTCTGTTATGCCTTGGTTTAAAAACACAACCTTAATTTTTTATTTACATTACAGAATCAGTTACCCTGAAAAGACCTGAAATTAGCAATTATGAAGTGTGTGCAGTACAGGGCAACTCTCCCAGCCTTTTTGAAATGCCACTACAAAGTGAATCTCCATACTGACTAAAAGGAGTTCCTTGACCTGCTGTAGTACCAAGGCGCAGAGGGACTGTCTCAGGCACCCTGAAGTCTTTAATAGGGTGTCTGGAGCAGACAGCCTTTGTGCAGAAAGGTCACCACTGAACACTGTTTACTGAGACTATAAATTACTATTTTTTTTTAGCCTAAGCAGATTCTACATGTCAAAAGCAGCACTAAGAAAATTGTGGTGAACCACTATGTGTTTCAGATTCCAGATTTCAAAAAAATCCTTTTCAATAACCATTGAGAAAAAGCCAGAAAAATCAACCAATAACAAATACATAAAACCACAACAAATCCAAGTCACAGAGAAATGCTGAACAACACTGAATTACCTACAGGTTTTCAAACTCCCTGTCATGAGGAAAATAATTGTACGACACCCACCAAATGTTAGGTCACTGTGTAGATGTGCAGCACTCATTTGCTCATCTCACTGCTTTATCAGCACTTCTGGATGTACCATCTCCAAAATATGCCATCACTAATTAAAATTCAGCGCAAAGCAAGTATCAGTTGAGTCTGGTCAGAAAAGGAAAGGGCTGGCAGGTTACAGACAATGCTGCAGCTATGTTTTGCTATGCCTTTCTGGTATGGAGTTCTCTATATTTAAGGGTGAGATCCTAACATTTCCATTATGTCACTTGGGTTAGCAACACTTGCTTAATTGGTGAAGAATTGAATGGCCAACGTTTATTTGTAATTCATACTGGCTGACCACTGTGCTGCTATTTAATAAATAAAAAGGAGGGGGAATTGAAGTAAAGTAGACGTGGTAGTTATTGTTAAATTTCCTTCCTGTCCCCAAGATTTCAGGAGCCTGTTATTAGTGGTCTCCAAATTATGAAACAGTGGATTTGCCAGCAACTATAAATACACAATAAACCGGCATGTACATTTAAATGAAGTTATGAGATATTCTTAAGGGCAATTGACAAGAATAGGAAATTTTACTGGGAAGTCTCCAGTCACCACTGTTTCCATTGTTATGAATCCTGAGAGAGATTGCTTCAAAAGTTCTGAAAATCTGCACAAGTTTAAAAAATAGAAATAAATTTAGCAAAATATGCCAATAGAAAAGGCTTAAAAGTAGGAATCCTTCCCTAAGGGATGTAGAAAGGGAATAGACAGAAATTATTTTCTATTAATACCCAAAAATTCCAAGAGTCACACCAAAACACTAAAAAGAATCATTATGCTGATTTACTAAGACATAGATACTTATATTCTAGCTCCCTGGGTATCCAGCATGAGGCCTTAAAGAAGCCTTAAGGAATACATGTAATTAGTTCTATGTTCCTTAGCCTTAATTTTTTCTCCTTTCCCACTCATTGTTTCTAAAACTTCCACAATAAATATTTTCAATAACTTTTATGAAATAATATTTTAATGTTGTTTTTCAGGTAATGTTTTTTTAAGAGATGAGTGGGGAGGACTTGAAGCATGATTTTAAAAATCTTTATTACACAGAAAAAGTCTTCTCAGACTGAAAAACTGGATTTATATCAAGACTTGCTGTGCTAATGCCTAAAATTTCTAGCGGTGTTTTACCCTTCTGGAAAAAGTGAGGGTCAGCAGTAAAGGAGGAAAAAAAAAAAAGGATTTAGCCCTTTGTTTGATATTGCTCTTTAACAATATTCACTTTTTTTATTAAAGTACTTTGATGGCCATGAGAAATATACATGCAAAGATAACTCTCTGCTGCCTAATACAGTGAATTACCATCAGTCTAATCTTATCTAGAGACTACTGGCAATTAGTACCAGGAGAACAAATTAGAAGCTGTTTTGTATATCAGATCATCACAGCATTTCAAAACACCTTTTCTGTTTAACAAACATTTCTTCATATCTTATGATATGCTGGAATATCTTTAATTACAACACCATATAATTTGTAAAAGTCATATTGTCCATCTGGGTTCCCCCAGCTATGGAAGAGTATTTGCAAAATTGTAGAACAGTATTAACACCTGTCAGAATGCAAAAGGCTGGCTCAGCCTTCAATTAAAGCAATGATCAATCAGTCTTTCTCTTTCTTTCTCTTTCTCTTTCCCTTTCTTTCTCTTTTTTTTATTTTCCTTTTTCTCTCTTTTTCTTTCTTTCCTTCTTTCTTCTTTCTTTCTTTCTTTCTTTTCTTTCTTTCTTTCTTTCTTTCTTTCTTTCTTCCTTTCTTCCTTTCTTCCTTTCTTTCCTTTCTTTCCTTTCTTTTTCTTTCTTTCCCTCTCTTTCTTTCTTTCCTTTTTCCTTTTTTTCTTTTTCTTTCTCTCTCTTTCTTTTCCTCCCTTCATTTCTCTCTTTCCTTCTTATTTTTTAAGACATAATGCAAAGTCTCAGCTCTGAGGCTTTCAGCGAGCAAAGGCCATTGAAGGAAGCCAAACAGTGGTGAGAAGACTGCAAAAAGGTGGTATTAAAATGAAATCAGTCCAAGGTGGAAGCAGTTTCTAGGGGTGTGGTACCACAACAGCAGCTTGCTGACATCAGCCCAGTAACTCGTGGATGTCTGATATCCCTGGCAGGGACTGCTAGCACGGAGCAGCTGGGGAAAGACCATCAGAGCTGAGCAGGTCCTGAGAAGTGCCACTCTGCTTTGTGCTCAGCTTGTCTCACTGGGGAGAATTGAGAGTAAACTGCACTGGGAAAAGGAAAATGGCCACTAGCAAAAGGAGACGGTGCAAATTCCACTGCACATTGGGGTTTAACTGTATCTTGGGAGATTTTTGTTTTAGGACAGAGCAGAGTTTGGAGATATAACACTACTAACGTTCCTAAAAATCCTTTCTGTTGAATGTTCCTAGAAGGGATTTACATTATTAGATACTCAAAAGATCCTATGCAGCTCCAAAACTGACATCTAGATTATTTTCTAGAAGAATGAGAGCTGTGATGTTTAAATCTAGATCTGAAATTTCCTGGAAATATATTAGCATGTACTTCACAAGACATGAAGCTGAAAGCAATATCCAGTAAGTACCTGCATCCCTTCTATCCCAGAAGGTAACTCTGAAACTGAGCAGCAAAGGGGCAAAAAAGAAAAGGAGGTACTGCAAAAGTTATTAAGCATCTTTATAGACCAAAATAGTCCAGTTTACTTTGGGGAAAATGGTGATTGCTGCATTATTCAGAGAAAATTACTGAGCTTTTTGCTCCACTACAAAATCTCTATATTTCTTGTTGTATACAGAAGAAAAAAAAAGAAAATTGTGCAAGTCCTAAAATCTGAAATCCAATGCTAAAGGATTTACTTTAAGCCACAGAATGCTTAGCTATTAGATGACCTATAAACATTTTTGTTTCATGAGTGAATGTTTAATCTAGCACAATACTGTTCCAAAGGAAACCATTAATAGCAACATTTTGTAGCAGTTGTGTGCATGTCCCCACTGGACCTCTAAATGAAGTCTGCATAAGGACTGTAAAGGTAGTAACCCTGCAGCTACAGCTATAATTATCAGGATTTAATGGTGTTTATGAATGACTTGCTATGAGTCAAAGGATAATAATACGTCTTATTAAAAATTTATTCCAAGTTATTTTTATAAAACTTTACTCATTTACGTGTCACCAATGATTGTTCTTTTAAATGAAACAATAGAACAATAAGGAACATTTAGACTCCAAGAGAAATCCTAGCAGAGGGTCATTATATAATGACTCAGTATAAACAAACAAACAACATGGAATCTTTGTAACATAGCAATTAAAAATATTAGCCTAAAAGTGAATTTAAAAATACAATAAGCAAACTTAAAAATATAGATCTCTGAAAAAAAGACTTTTTGTATCATATGAAAATAATGCTAAACTCCAGTTCTTATTCACTAAGATAAATAACCAGAGATCTTTTTAGCAGCTAATGACTAAATATGATCCAAATGGAACTGCAGCCAGATGGCACATGGGATTCATGGAACATAGCTATCAGATCAACCACAAACCTGAATGAGCTAATGTAGTTCAAGATGCATTAACTAATGACTCCTAGGAAGTAAACATTGCAAATGAAAGAAACCCAGAGAATTTTTTAATTTTTTGACAAACTTAATAACAATATACTCATGAGGGAAAGGAACTTCCTCATTCTAGCTCACAGAAAAGGGAGATGGAGAATCAAGATCCTTTTCCAATTTTTTTAACTAGTTACTGGTTTAGATCCAACAAAGCCCATTAGTTGGTATTTCTGTACTATTTTCACTCCAAATTTTAGTCTCCAGCGGAATATTTAGACATTACCTAACTTTTAACAATGATGGGTAAGGATTTTTTTTCTTCACAAAAGTCGACATATTGCATTATTCTAGCCCATGGGTAAGAGAGACAGTCCCATTTAAAGACTAGAAAACAACTATCAGGACTTCTTCACCCTGTACATATCTACCATTCATATAACATCCAAGGAATTTAAAACTCACAGGAAAATTAAATATATTGATTATTCAAAAATATTCACAAATGTCTTTGAGTTGTCATCTCTTTAAGACTAACTTCCTAAAGAGCTGCTGATGAAACTCTGAGCCTTAGTCAATACAGTGAGTTGGGAGGTCTGGTGTGTTTTCCTCTAATTGTCTATCTTAGCCCACCAGCTCAATACAACACATAACGGATTCCGCCTGTCTTAATATTTTGGATTTCACACTGGAACAAAGAGGTTTAAGAATCAGCATTGCTTTAATAGGGACTGGTGAGGACACACCAGAAAATGATTAAGGGATATGGGGAAAGAGGCAGCAGGTGCTGTGAAAGGAGAAGCAGTAAAAGGCAGAAGCAGTGAACTGTTACCCAATAGATGCCGGTAGAAGTACAAACACTCATTTTTACTTGATGAATATTTAAGTGCTTATGATTAAAACATGCTTTTAAAAACAGTGTTATGAGAATGAAAATCTGAAAAAAGACAAAAATACACTCCAATCAAAAATAGTCTCAACATAAATGAATAACTGGAGACTTTTTAAACTTGTCACTCAGTTCTGATCCTTAGCTAACCCTCAAAGACATGTTGTTGTAAAGGTTAATTAATTAAAGTGCACAGAAATGATTATTTGAGAGCTTCTAGGTAAGTGCAAAGTACTGTTACTATAGGTTAATATTTTGCTCTTCGGGCACAGCCATGCTTGACACCAATGTACATTACATTCTGAGACAAACAGTTTCAAAGCTCAGGGCCTTAGCCCTCTTCTGCTGAAGCAAATGGGAATCATTCTGTGGGTGTTCAAGACCTTTGGATTAGCTCTGAGGATACAGCTGTGTGGTATAAAGCCATCTCCTAGCTCCATTAGCATGTGCCTCTGGCTCAAGACAGCTAATCTGTTTTGCTTCTCAGGCAAGCTAATTAGATCAGCAGATAGAGCATAAAGCCTTTGAATCTTCAGAGAAATGCCACTGCTGTGGATAGGAGTAAGCACAGGAAACACAGGGAATTTGTATAAATAACTGAGTTCAAAAGAGGTAAGTACCCACTGGTTCCCATGGCATTATGGAAAGACACAGATGCCCAACATCTCTGGCCACAGGTCACCATTAGCATGTGTTTTGTCTGCACATAAAGATTTAAGCCACTTCTCCCAGGTGACACTTGATATCAGTAGGTCCATCATGTTATCATCAGACTTCTGTTCATAGAACTTCAACAGTTTGCTAAGAGCAACGTAAGAATGCCTCATCTCTCACTGACCCCTGCACACTCACCTGGGGTGAGATATGATGCATACCCAAGAAGATGCCCCAGAAGACTGAGACCAGCCATCATTTCTTTCTCTCTGCCACCCAACAACAGCTGCAATTAGCAGAAACAATTGGACTAATGTCCTCATTACATGGAACAGAACAGTCTATGGCTTTCTCTTTGAAGCCTATTAGACTCTAGAACTTCCCCTTTATTATGCAAAATATCCCACACTTAGGGTGTCATCTGTTTGATGAGGGACTCTGAGATGTGAAGGGATGAAAAGTAATGGTAAGTTCCTTTGGAACCGAGTTCAGTTCTGTTAAGGTTAAATCTAATTTAATTGACCATATAATTAAAAAAGTTATTATTTAAGAGCCTTGGACAGGCACCTTTATCATTTTATACTTGAGCAAATAAGTTCAGAGCTGAACTTGAAGTCAGATCTCAAAATTTAGGATTGCTTGGACTTTATTTCACACATCACAAAACTTATTTGTAGAGCATAATTGGTACAACAAAATTTTTCTCATAACTGCTGTAATAACAGTGATGCACAAAGTAAAACCTTAAGTGGAATGTGTGAACAATAAAATGCTGGTCCCTTTCATTGCAATGGGGATTCCTTTACCTGGTGCAGCACACAGGAAGTTCATCTACTGAATAAGATCCTGGGCCAGAATTTCCCAAAGCTTGGGGACCTGATGTTCTCCATTCATTTCCTCTTTAAATCCTGCAAATGGGCAACACTGACATTCTGTTAAAAAACAAAAACAAAAACAAAAACAAAAACAAAAACAAACAGAAAGGAATTATCTATAAAGATGTTTATTTAAGGAATATTTAAAAAGAATTATAAACATTTTATCTGTTCTTTTCCATCAATTAAGAAAAAAACATGAGAAGCTGCCTGATTCCTCAGGTACTATTGTCCAAGAAAAATCAGTCTGGTCCAGGTGAAAATGTAGAAAGAAAGTCAAAAGTCTTTTCCCAGCTGTTGTGTAAAACCACCTTATCAATTAATAAGAATTAATAGAAATTGTAAGAATTAAAAGACTAATTTGGGAATACAGACATAAAATCATTCTTTTCCAACAAACAAGAATACAGGTGATATACTAGTAAAAAACAGAAACACAGACAACTTCCTTCAACATGACATCACATAGTAGTTTTAAATAAACTTGCATACAAAATATTCTTCCATGTATTAAAATAGAAATTTGCTGATAATAATGAAATTATTTAAATACTTATATGCAGTGAAATTATTATTGAAAAAAAGGCAGTTTTTAAATTTCAATTTAGGCCAATAGTTGCTTAAAATAAAACAATTTCCCTGTAACAGTTACAGGGAAATAATTATTTTTATTTTTTGCATTTAAGTTCATCCTACCAATAATTCTTTTTTCCCCACCTCATTTCCTTCACTAAACAATGTTAAAAGTAAAAGAAAGGATGTTTGCCTACTTATTCTATCTAGAACAGAGCTCCCATCTGCCCTCCATCACATCTCTGTAGGAGGATTGAAATTCAGCAGAAACAAAGACCAGGAGTGAAGGCATCCGTCCACACAGATTTACATTCCAACTGTGGAAACATCTTATGGTTTTAATTTAGACACCACAATATTTTTTGGTGTCTTTTGTTCCATGCTGCCATCTCTGCTTCCCTTTACACCTGTATGCTTATTCCTCTGTGAAGCTTCCATGACTTGTAACAGCAAATAGAAAACATTTTTTTCTATAAGATTTCCATCTGCTAAAATAAGCAGCTTGGCACAACTGTATGGCCAACGTGTGCAAATTTGCATACACTCCATACATTGTTTTTCCCCCTAGTATTTTCTATATTTGTTAATCACAGATGTACAACAGAAAAAAGAAAATACAAAACATTGCAATATATTATAAACTTACATTTAATAATTGAATCATTACTTAATAATACTTGAAGTATACATTAAATTTAAATTATATCTTATATCTGTCAGAAGAGAAAGACTACCTAGATATTTTATGGGCACAAAGTCTCCAGGGAGTGTCACAAATTCACTTGATGTCTGTAAGTAATTAATTTTCCATTTGGATCTCTGATTTAGCTGAAGGATGTTTAAAATCACATGCAGACAAGAAGTGAATGGAGAGTTCTCTACTGACTATGCATCTAAGCACCTTCTCACTCACTGTGTATTCTAAAAACTGTAGTGAAATGTGCTGTGCTGAAGAAATAGGCACATGGTGCTGGTGTTTCTTACGGTCATGTTCAAAAACTGGACTCAGGAAATCTTTCTGTTTTAGACAAAGCTTTCTTATTTTCTTCATCTATGAGCACTGGCAGTTCAGCCACAAAGATGTGATTTCAAGAAAGAGAATCCCCAAGTGTTTTTGTACAGGTCTGTGTTCCTGGGAAACAGACAATTGGATTGTATTCCAACCATTTTTGTTTTTACAGTGTCAATACTTATAACAATGGTACCAGGGCCAGTTGGGTAATTTCTTATAGAAATTATTCTTGTGATCTTATTTTCAACATATATTTGTGAATTTTCATAAAATTTTCCTTGCTTCCCTCTCCCAAAATTGTCCTAAAACATCTTCACTGCAGTTTCAATGCATACAATTATTAGTCAATTTATAATTTTCAAATTATGAATAAAAATTATATTTGAAACCAAAATATTTTCTACCTTAATAAGTTTCTTCTATTTTCACATTTCACAAATTAGTATTTTACAAAAAATTTTTCATCTTGTTTTTGATTGAGTCCCTTTTCAGATTTTTCATTTCAGCTGTTCATTTGTTCTGCATTTCCCTTTGTACTCAATTGCCATATAATTCCACTTCTATCACACAATTCCCCATGTATTCTTTCCTAGATGGGTACATACATATTGTCTCTGACTGGCTCAATGGAGTCACTTGAAATCACACTTGAACCCAGCCTCTTCTCACACTGAGGGTTTGTCTGTTAAAAGCTCTCCCTGAAGAAACACCCAGAAGACCAAATATTTGGTGAAAGGCTGAAAACAGCAGTGATTACTTGAGAAGATTCCCCCAGCCTTACAGAGTCAGGCACTCCTTTCTCTTTATCATTTACACCTGTGTTAGCTGATGGCTTTACTGTTTTGCCAGCATTACACATTTCATTCTCAGGAAGCTTTCCCTCCCCTCCTCCACTCCTGATGCAAAGGAAGGACATCACATGGTAGATGTTGGTTCAAGCAGAGATGAAAATCTGTCCTTGATGTTGAGCTGTTGCTCCCCCTGTGCCAGCAGCCAGGTCGCAGGACCAGCAGCACTCTGGGAGCCGCAGAGATCTGGGAAAGGAGAGCTGAGTTTGCCTTCTCCAGAGCTTGTGAAGCAGAGAAGACCTCACACAAGTTTTCCAATGCAGCTCCCAGCAGATGTGACACGAGAACACACAGATCTTCTGGATTAGACCCTGGCCACAAAGCACGAGGTTTGGAGGGCTGGAGTTGATAAAACCATGAAAAGGAAAGGTTTATGCTACGCTTCATCCACCTCCTCCTACTCATCTTGAGCCTTGACATAAGCAGGTGCAGACTAGAAACCTTGAGCCTTCTCAACCTGTCCTTGGCTATTTCAGCCCTGGAAAGTGCTCATTTGTTAAATGCTGCTTATCAGGAACTAGACAGCACTACAAAGCCCAGTATCCAAGCAAGATGAAGGCAGAGAAATTCTCCAAGTGTTCCAGTGCTGTCAGTAACTTTTTTCTCCTAGGGGGAGCTAAGCAATTTGCTGGGTTTAGATCCACTTCACACCCATAGACAAGCAGGTGCCATGAACCTCTTACCTATTTGACTGAGCCATCTCTCTGTGGAAAGAGAGCAATCTCTGTCTCTCTCTCTTATCTGTGTATTATTTCTATTCTGTGTAATGCTGGATCATGAAAAACTGTTCTGTCCTACACTGTGAGGTTTTGCTTTAAGGTTGTCCCTGTCTCTCTGATTCAGAGCTTGCTTTGAAGAAGGTTTGATTTGAAGATGTTCACCTTGTGTTTGATTCCACTTAATTTTCTCCTATTTTGGCAGCCTTGTGTTGAGAGAATAAAAAATAAAAAAAATCAGCCATGAGTTAATTTGAGACAAATCAAAATGGAAAAGGCAACAGAATTTTGGCTTTGTCATTCTTCTTTTTATAGGAGCTCTGTTTGCTTTATGTTCACTGTGGCATTAACTTGTCTATAAAATAGGGATAATTACATTTTCTTCCTTGAAAAAGTGATCTACAGTTTAGATTGCTGGGGTACATAAGTTATGCATTTTTAATAATGAAGGGATAGACCTGTACACATTTCAAGCTTCTTAAGAATTAATGTATCTGTAATAATATAAACTGTTAGGGCCTAAAGCTGAAAGCAGTTATGGATGATTTTAATGTATTTTTTTTTGAAGTTCAATACAAAGCGTCACAAGGCATTACATTTCCTGTTTGCAATCAAGGAAAATATTAGAAAATTTAAGAAAAAAATAAAAAACAAATAAACTCACGACCCATTCTGAAGGGAAAAATCTTATTACATGATTTTCTTGCAATGCAGATTATGGGTCAACTCATAGTTAATATTATTTTTAAGAAGGCAAATGTCCTCTGCTCTACAGAAAGAATAAAGGCTTTATTCATGAAAATGTTAGAGTGAGATTGTATCTGAACAACAAAGATATTTTTAAAGCAATAAAATATTAAACAGATGCCAGTGTTTTCTTAGATACATAAATGGCCTGATATGGAAGACAGTCAGGTAATAGCTTTGAGCTGTGAATGTTTGCAACAAAATGTGTAGTCATATAAATCTCACTTGGATTGCATTGCAGTAGAAAATCAAAATGCAGAACAGGCCTGTTGAAAGAGATGTTAAAGTTCACAAATCTTTTCAGGAACCTAAGGCTGAGTTAATGTAGGCTGATTTATTAATTGGATTTCAAATTCTGGAAAATTCTGATTTTTGAAAGGTTTATGATTTAAAGAAGCACATAAATTAATGTCACAAATTTTCAAAACTTGTTTTCAAAACCAATTTAGATCCGAAACTCATGTCAAAGTGTTGCAAGTTCTTTTTAAGGAAATCTGATAATATAAAACTGACACATTTTGAGTATTTCTGGAGTAATTTCTGTGGCCAAATTGTTTCTAGTCATTAAATATGTCAAATGCATACAGAAAGCGAGAACTGCAGAAACCCATGGGCCAAAACTCAAGATGTCTAGAACCTGAATTTGTGTAGGTATTAACACATCACAGCTCCTTTGCCTCTGGTGGTAGGAAGAAATTGTCCACGGTGAGTGTGGTGGGACACTGGACAGATTGCCCAGGAGGCTGTGGATGCTCCAAGCCTGGCATTGCTCAAGGCCAGGTTGGATAAGGTCTGGTGGGAGGTGTCCCTGCCCATGGCAGGAGGGTTGGGATTAGGGGATTTTTAAGGTCTATTCCAAGCCCTTACCCTTCTATGATTCCGTGATTTTTCACCCTCTGGTAAGGTAGATGTGGTCAGCAGGTGCATGTTCACAACCAGGTGTAGGAAATAACAATCACAGCTCCCCTGCCAGCTTCCAAATGACTCCACAATCCAGCAAATTCACTCAGGATCTCAGAGCAGACTGGTCTTCTCACTTCATGCCTCTGTGGGCTAGGACAGCCACCAGGAAAAACAAGATGGGATCTGAGAAAAAGAAGACAAAAGGCTGCTCAGTGCAGGCCATTCATCTGCAAAATGCCAAGTGTCCCACAACACTTGGCTTCCATCAGCTGCAGCACTTCAGGGAGCTGCACACTTATGGATCTGCTTTAGGATACAGCATAGAATCACAGAACATCCTGGGTGGGAGAGACCCACAGGGATCATGGATCCAGCCCCTGTCCCTGCAGACATCCCAGCAATCGCCCCTGTCCATCCCTGGTGTCCAAACGCTCCTGGAGCTCTGGCAGCCTCGGGACCCTGCCCATTCCCTGGGGAGCCTGGGCAGTGCCAGCACCCTCTGGGGGAAGAGCCTTTTTCTAATATCCAACCTAACCCTGCCCTGACACAACTTCAGGCCATTCCCTCAGGTCCTATCACTGGTCACCAATTTTTTCTGTGCCATGACTTTTTTCCCTGAATGGGGCCTAAAATAGGTTTTCCCAGAATGTTTCTTTTCTGTTTCAAAGTGATTAGGTTCCTCTCTTTTTGAAAGCTTCACTAATAATCCCCTGAAGATTTCCTCATCTCTCTAATTTGTGAACGGAGTAATATGGGATCTCTGTGGATAGAGATTTCTGAAAAAGAAAAGGGGCTGCTTAGGATGCTATGACTCCTTATCAAGTATGTAGCAGAAATTATTTTAGAGGACCATTTAATTCTGCACTTAGGTGTTTCTCATTATCAGGCTCTCTGGCACATGGATTAGTAGCAATTCTACTGTTCAGAGCTTTTGTCATTAACAGCATCCCACCTCCAGCAACCTCTGCTAGTCAATAATAACAGCTTGTTTAAAAATAGCAGCATCAACTTGTTTGCACTGTTATTATCTGTGCATGGTTTATTTCCCCACAAGACTCTAGGATGGTGCATAACCTGCTCTCTGGGTCTTCTTTCACTCCCTTTTTCAAAGTATGTTTTAAGATCAGGAGAGAAGACACATATTTTTAGCAAATACTAGTAATGTAATTGCAACGCTGTTACAGTCCCCAAAAGTAAAATACTGCAGTTAGAAGGAGCTGTATATTCATTAGTCAATAAAGTATTACCACACAATTTATTGAATTGTAACCCTATTTTTCCTTGATGAAGATGTTGTGCAGCTTTCATCTTCATATAAATCTCAGTGATTAATTTAGCATTCAGAGCTGGAATAAGAATAAGAAACCCGGGCCAAATTCCAATCCAGCCTTCCAGCATCATGTCCTCTCTTCTCACTTCAGACTCACACTCAGACATTCAATTTTATCATAACACAGTTTAAAAATTAAATATTGATATGAATGGTGGACTTTGTAGGGCTGTATCTTCCCTACATGCCACTAGTTCATTGTCTTTATCCTACAATCTGACAACTACTCCATTCAGGTAGATGCTCTTATTTCTGAGTACAGAAGGTGATTCAAAAGGCATTGCTACACAGCAGAAAGACAATTTATTATGCCAATGCACTGTATCTTCCTCTGTAGATTAACATAAATAATTATTGTAATACTGCACTGCACTGGAATATGCTTAAAGCTAATTGAATACAAAATGAATATACTTTTATATTTCCTCATGACTTACAGTTAAGCCTTCTATTTTGTGACAGAAACCTAGAATTAAGGCAGAAGAAACAATTAATGTTATAATTATGTGTTTCTAAACTTATATTCAAAAGCATTGGCAAATTATTGTCAGAATATTTGCATACAAGCTGAACAATTAAGTTGTCAGCTGATTCTATTTCTTCTTATTTTTCTTGTTTAACTGGTTAATTTTTTTTAATCTATTTTGTTATCTGAGCCATTCAGAACTTTCAACACTACTTCACTGCTTAATTTAAAATAGCATAGGTGGAGATACATTAGCAAAAGGAAGAAGGGAAATACATTGATATTTTTAGTATATTTCTCTTACTTTCCAAGTACCTGACAGTTCTGGAAAGTGAATTAATAGCATACATGGCAAAAGAATGGTAGACCTTCTGTCAACTGAGAGCTGCAGTAAAACCTTGATTCAGTTGTGCTGGAGGTGGGATTTTCATCACAGTGTTATGCTGTATTTTTTCCCTAGCAGAGCAAACTAATAACTCTTAGCTTATTAGAAATATCATTAAAAGTTTTCCTTTCTTAAATATGAAGAAACAATTGACCCAAAAGGGTAAATAGTTTGATTCTCATAAATAGAGGGTGAATTTCTCAGTGTTAGAAAAAAATTAATTGTACAGCTCCTTTCACAAGAAGAACCCTCTGAAAACAAAATCCCAATTTCCTGCAGACACTGTCAAATTGAGATATGTCACACATGAAAATTCAAACCCATTTCTTATATAGTTTTACTTCTGCTTTGGCCATCACATTAGCAGATTTGATGTGTGCAAGAGGACAAAAATAATCATAATTAAATTTGTGAAATCCACTGACAAACACATTTTTCTTTCTTTCTTTTTATTTTTTAACCTAGAGTTAAGCAATCAGATCTCTGAAAAAGCTATATTTAGATTTTTTTTAATTGACCCATTATTTTGCTTGCTTTCACTGCCAGAACCCCCTACTGCAAACAAGGATAAGGATGCTACCTGGACTTCATTTGATGAATAGTTTTAATTAAAATATTCTGTACCATAAGTATTTTAATGTTACAGACAAACCAAAGGTATGCAGTAATAAATTAAATTATACATTTAAATTAATCTATAAATACGCTATAAAATTGACAGGATATTTTTAAGATAGAGAATGAGACATGGATTGCTAATTATGACAATTAAATATCATGAGTAAAAATAAATGACAATCAATATCCTAGAACCATTTTGTAAAAAGAAAAAAGGGAGGAAATATAATACCATTTAGATGTCTATAAAGGTGAAAAATTATTAACAAGTTAGAGTCCTGATTTTTCTATTGTAATAAAATGATAAGCAGTAGAACATTATACTTTTCATCACTGCTAGCCATAAATACTGTGCATATACTGTACTGGCACAATCCATTATAGGATTCTTCTATTTGGATCTATTATGTTCAGGATAATAACATGTTTAATTTTTACTAATAAAATTTCCAGGGTTTCTGCTCACTCCGAGTCTGATCTAGAAGCCTGTGAACTTACTGGAAGCTTTTTCTTTGCATTTAATGAATTTTGGATCAGTCCCTACTTAAAAAAAAAAAAAAAACTACCAAAGAAAGATCAACCAAACAGCAATAAATAAACGCAAGTTGCAGCAGTGTTGTAGTTATGCACACACAATCAAGGCCTCAGCACCACTGATTCTTTTTCTGTATGAAGAACCACCCAGGGTCCCTTCCTATTAGCAGATATCTGGAGCAAGCATTAGCTCACATGCCACAGGACACCCACCTGAAATTCTTTCCTTAATTACTTCCTCACACCAGAAGAACATTAAGGCCAGCCAAAAGACACAGCGCTGCTTTGTCTGCAGTGCTGTGTTAGGGGTAGTAAATGTGTAAATTGGGTGGAAACCCATTAAATTACTGTCTCAAAATTGTCTGTTTTAATAGTATTAATGTCCCAGCCATGGTATGAATTTACAGTCCATCTTCTTTACGACCATTTATCAAAACAGTAAAGGCAAAAAAAGTGAAGATAGGACTTTTTTTTTCATGCTGGAGATTTGGGCTAATAATCATTATTATATTCATATTAAAATCCTACTCCATGTCTTTCAATCATACATTTTTCTTCTAATTAAGGCATATTCACTTTTTTGCTAATTAGGTATTCTTTGTTGCACAATGTTTGCTCTAATCTTTTGGAATCTCTCTCAATATCCAGTCATTGCCTTCATTACTGGCTCCCCTAGAATCCAACCAAAGCATGTTATTTTTTCTGCTAATTATATCCTCATTTACAGATTGTTGCCTTCTCTGATTGGCTCTTTAAACCAGTTGCTATGACTTCATTAGCAATGTCTTCTGACCCTGTTATTTCTTGTGACAGGATTTGCTCCACTTGTCCTGTAGCACTGTATCCCAGGGTCACTCCTCTCCCAGGCTGAAATAGTGTCAAACACGAAAGGTTTAGGGCAGAGAAAATCACTGCTGAAGTTGCTAATTACCACATGCAGCAACGGTACAAATTAATGCTTCTAGCAGTTTAGAAAAAAAAAAAATGTTTTAAAGGTGTCATTAACAGGTTAGTTTCATTTATATATGTGCTTGACAAAAAGAAGTCGTCGTAGTGTGTTTTTGCTTTTACAATCTCTCCATCAAATAAGTGTTTTTAAATCATGTGGGATTTCTTTCAATGCTATATGGCAATAAAATTACTGAATAAAGCATTCTTGAGCTCAATGATTTTAGAAAGCAAGTGTTTCTAAACAGATTTTCCTATTGTAACTTGAATTTTAGAATCTTGTAGTGTATTGGGATTTGATTTTTAACCTGTCCTGTAGAAACAGTGGTCTCCCTTAACACAAGGATTACATACCCAGGCATTTAGAAAAAATTAGTAATTATACAAGGACAACATATTAAGAGAAAATTAAAATATATGGAACTGCAGTGAAGTACTAATACAATGCTTATATTAAGCTGGAGAATGGCATGAGATTACAATTTTCATGGGGTACAAACTGCATATTGTGCTAATTGTGTTCCCCATTTTTAGTCTCTTGCGAATCTGAATAATCCATTACCAGAACCAGAGATTCAAGCACATAGCAGAGTTTAATACAAGTTAGTTAATATGAAAAACGCTGTATCTAGTTGTTTGCAAAATTACTTTTGTTGATTAAAAGGCTCTTCAGAACTTCCGGCTTGTGAAAGGGTTTTAAATTGTCTAATGCTGATTGTGATTGCTATGCAGAAAAAAGGCAATGCGAAGCAAACCATTATATCACTGAATCTTTGTTAAGCAGGCCTTGAAAGTGCTTGACAGCATAATTAATCTTGTGATATGAACAAAGAAACCAACTCAATAGTATTGAAGATGCTTATTAAAAATACTAAATACCTTTTTCCACTTAAAAACCTTTTGAAATACTGTGGAAAGTGCCATTACCTTTTTTGTTTTTGAACTATTTTAGTCTAGAATTGATACAAGAGACATATAGCATGAGAAAAAGAATAAACTGGATGACAATAAAAATTAGTTTGAAAAACAGTGCTCTCTGATTTGGGGTGTCAGCTAAGCAACCTCCCAGCATTAAAAAAGACACCTGCATACACACACACAGTGTCCACTGCCATTAGCGTCAAAAGTTATTTAAAATGATCACTGGTTGTCAGTCATATTACACTTTCATAGTAAATCTTATTAAAATCATTAATATTTAAATGGATAACATCAATTTTAATTGTTGCTTCTGCCTTATGTGGTGACTATTGTATGATGCCATACCAGAACAAATCATACATGTAAGGTTCCCTGATACAGAGGGATGTGTTTGTGGTGTAAGTTAATCTCAAATATACTGAGGGGAGCAATACAATGATATGAAGAGAGTGCTGTGACACGGGCTGGAAGAAAATTTATCCACAGCTTGTAATGTGCATGTTTGCAGCATGCAGAGACAGAGGGAACCAGGCTTTGCAGAGGGAAGCTGCTGACTTTCAGCTGAATGTACAGTCTGTTTTGGAAATTCATTAAAAAATTATAATTATGGAAATTAATGTTTAGAAAATCACCACTTTTGATGCCCCTCAATTTATTAAGAACCTGATGCTGCTCCCAATGTTAACATTATCTCTTTAAGGCCAATTTATCTGTTTAATTCTGGAAAGCGTAATTATGCAACTAGGACTCGATCCCGCAAGACAAACAGAACTAGGGAAAGAAAAAGCAGCAGGCACTGTGGCAGATAAAGCCCAGCTATCTCGATCCTTTTAAAGACAGAAGGTTTGTCAGAGTGAGCTAAATGACTGGTCCCACAGGCTGGCTGACTGGAGGTTGCTCCTTGCATAAACCAGGAGCCAGCCAAGAAGTCATTCTGGGAGGATCACAGTTTTCTGGGAGATGGTATCTCTGGTTTTGGTCTCTGTGGCCTCTTGATGCCATAAAATTTGCTGTTCTTGTTTTCTAATAAGGTCAACTTTCTGTATATCCAGATAAAGAACTGCAGAGTGGAGCAGGAAGAATACAATGAAATAACCAAAGCAGCAGTTATGAACTTCCTTTCAAGTATATCTTTTTAAGCACTGTATGTTGACTAAGCCCACTAGTTACCCTGCCAATCTAAATTTTCTTTCCTGATTCCTGAGCACTGAAAGTGCTTTCTCTGAGCAGCAAAGTTCATTGTGTTATGAAAAGAACCATACTGTACAGCTCTGTCTCATGGAAAAGCCTCCACACACAGAGAAACACTCAACACTGACACTATTTTAGACTGGGTGATCTTTGGAGAGAACACTGCCTTATTTCCATTGAATTTATATGTAGAAGAGTGTGGCCCTGCTTCTGATCCAGGGCTGCAGACATTAGTTTAAATACATTTACCTGCCTCAGCAGTGAGAAATCAGCAAAGCTTAGTGCATCAAGCCCTGATGATGAGGTGTAGGAGCCTTCTTTTAAACTTTCCTGATGCTGGCAGTTGCAGTTCTCCATGAAAATGCCAAACCTATTGATTAAAATACGGGCTGAATTTGGAGGTAAATACACCTTACTTTGTCCTACCTTCAAGTTTTTCAATACTCTCCAAAGACATTAAAAGCTGTGTTTCATTTTAATAACAGTGAATCATCTCTGAGGTTGATTGTCCTTGCTCAGGCAAGGCTTCCTGTGACATATGGCAATCTTGTCTGAGCACAGACAGTGTGGGAGGCTCTGATGGCAATCGTTACTGCAATTAGCAAACCACACAACCATATTCATGTTGTACTTTATAGTTATGATTCTAAACACTGGACCTTTTCTTGAATCCTCTATGTACAGAACTCCCATTAATTAAAATCAAACAGCAAGAAATATATAAAAAAATCAATGGTAGAATATGACTCATGTTATTTAATTAATGGGTAATTCCTGGCGTCAATATGCTGAGAAAGCTTGAACTTAACCTTTAGGATTAAAAAATTCACCATATGAGAAAATTTGCTTTTTCCTAATCACATTTCTCCTTAACAGATTTTAAAAACACACGTAAAATCTGTTGGTCAAAGTGTTTCAGTACATGCAATCCCTAAGATTCTAAGTAAACTCCTATTGCTATCCATATCAACTTAGATAATGACAGGTGCACACATACTGGAATACACAAAATGCTGCAGTGCCTTCAAATAATCACATCAGCCCACCAGCTATACCTTTCTCCTCTTTCCTCAGCCTTTCTCTTCAAACTTACAACACAGGTGTCATTTGTTGAGCTATGTTAAGTCAAGAAGCACATGGAGACAAAGTCTGTATTTCATAATAACTCAGCAATATGAATTTTGGCCTTAAGGGTACATTCATTCAAACAAGAGAATAGCAGCAAGAAAGCCCATGAGCAAAATCTTAGAACCTCACAAAAGGAGGTGTTCATTCAGGGGTGAACATTTTATTTCAAGTTTAATAAATTTCATTTTCAAAGAATTGCCAACTCACACAAATTTGTCACTAATCATCAAATTGGAGATCCTTTCTTTCCTGCTCACAATGCTAGGAGTAGGCACTCCATTCCTCACTATCTCTAAAAATGGATTCTTTTTAGCTACTGCAGTTTTTCCTCAATTTAGATAGTTACTTCCTCCTTATTCTTCCTGAAAGCTATAACAAGTCTTGCATCTTTATTGCCCTAACTTACTAAAGTAAAAAAAAAAATCCATCAGCAGTTCATATTTCTTATCCACAGGGGTCTGAAGCATTACCAGTGGTGGAAGGATCTTTAGGAAGACTCAAGACAACCTAGGAATCCTTACATGCCCTATGAAGGACTCTGCTTGGGGAGCCCAACATGCAAAATCACCCTGGGCTCACAAAACAACAAGGCTTAATCCATAACATTTCCTCGTGATACCCCCCCCCCCAGCAATGTCATTCTCTTTTATTTAGAAATATTTCTAGGAAGGCAGGATGCGGATCTGGTTTTATGGACCTTTTATAGTGACCTAAGACACCAAAACAGGCCTTCTAGGGACTTTCTCAGAGGGAACAAGGGGGACCTTTTGAGGCTCAGGGACTTGTGTTCTCGTCCTTTGGCACCCAGACATGCAGATTCACTGGGAGGCAGCAGTCGGATAACTGAAACTACAGACAGCAACCTGACACTACAACGGACTCCACTAGACCCTTTCTAACCTGTTTTAACCTCCTCTTTCTCTATTGCCAGGGCTGGAGAGTCATGGCAGGAAAACTGCCCTGTTGTGAACAGCAAGTGTCCTTGGCTGAGAAGAGGAGCTGCTGGACGCTAGGCCTGGAAAAGGTGCCACAGATGAGGGCCAGAAGTCTTTTTATTTTCATTTTTCATTGAATCTCATAAGGAAAGACACAGTCCATATTCTTTTGTAGCTTTTAGCACTGCATTTACCAACCCAGAGGTAGGATTCTTTATCCAGGTATGAACAAGGGCCCCAAATTTTCTGTGCATATTTTTTTCCACAGTTACAGGCTGATGCTATGGGAGAGGCCTCTGTTTCTCAGGTACTTTGAAGCAGAACATGACCAGAACAGTCTGTGTTTACATTCCTTGTCTTGAAGTATTTTGCACCAAATGATAGCTGTAAGAGGGTCAGTGGATGTATTAAATCTGGACAAACCTGAAGCATTCCAGATGCCCCCACCCCAGCGAGGGGGGCTGTGGCACAAGCCTTGTGCCCAGCCTGAGCTGGCTGCTGTAACAAAGAGACTGTGTGAAAACAGCACCTAGGAGTGAATTTTCACTGCTGTATGCTGACTCCAGTAAAGTGGGATCTCTAATGTATTCTGAACACGTCTTGACTAATATGTGCTGGCTTGTATGTAAATGTTTCCTGTTGTTTGTTGTGTTTTTTTTTTTTGTTTTTTTTTAAATTCTCCTAATGGACCAGGCTGCCCTAGGAATGTCATTATATGCAGGACTACATGATCATCAGCACGCTCCCATTGCAAGGCTTGTTTATACTTGACAATAAGAAGTTTGTACATTTAGGCCAAGCATTTCTGTGGTTTAGAGCACCTTTCTCAAAGTCTTTAATTCCAACATTCCCTTCTTCTCTGAAAGCTGAAGAGCAGGGCCACCCAACTATTCCCTGCTCCTGGCAAGAGGAACATTAGGACACCTCAGTGTGAGATAAGAGGATTTCATAAAAGAATCACAAAGCGGGAATGACGACAGGCAGTGTCAGAGGACTCACAAGATGAGACAAGGATGGAGACCGTCAGTAAATCTTCCTCTGGTCAAGCCCTGACATTTGCAAAGTATGCAGAGAAATAGTGTACTTCATCTTATTCTTCATAGTCACCCTTCTTGGACCAAGAGCTGCAGCTGTAGCCCAGTAAACACAGGAAGTTTGGATCAGATCAGCCAGGAAGAAGATAAATTCCTGTTGTATGACTGCATCACGCAATGGGAACCCTTTTTCATTAATGGCATAGTCCAGCCTGTATGACCAGAGCAGTGCCTAGTAGAGTACTGCTGGCAGGAAACTTTTCTTGGTAAGAATGCCAATAAAGATGGGTACAAATAATTTTTAAAAAATTAAGTGCAGAGGAATGAAAAAGCGAAGGAAAAAGCAATTTAGTGTTTCATGGCTTGTTAAAACAACAAAGGGGGTTTAGGACCACAGAGCTGGAGGATTAGGAGGATCAGGAATCAAAATCTGGGATGGGACCTTCTGAACACAAAAAGCGTTGAAAATGGTACATGAGAAAAAAAGGCTATTAAGAACAGAAACATAAACATAGCTGGAAATTGGTAGAGTGTTGTAAGAGAAACAGAGGTAAAATGAGAAGCAAGAAAGTAGTAATTCTGAAGATGAAAACTGAATGAAATTATAGCCTATGTTAACTGCCCAACCTTCCCTCTCTACCTAATCACTTTTGGATTCATTGCCCTATGTGACACAGCATAATTAGAGGTAATTATAGCAATACAGATTTCATGAAAATTAGCTGTATGAAGAAAGACCTCTGTAGCATCTCTACTACGTGTAGAAAAGGCAGACACAATACTGTCTTCCATTTAGCAGAAGTCAGCTGGCCAGTCAGCTCCCATCTACTCCCAGCACTGCCAGACCCTGCCCAGCCATGGTGTGGTGAACAGAGAAGAGAAAGGTTTTATGCCTGAGAGGTCAGGCTTCGTTTGTTCTCTTGTTCATGAAAACATCATGATATTCTGTTTAAATGTGAAGAATTTTAAGTGAATTATGAGCTGAGAGCTTTACTTCACATGCAAACAATAATGAGAGCTCGTTTGTTTGCCACTAGAATTCTAATTATTCTAATGATCTGCTATTTAGTTTACTATTGTAGACTAGAGATTTTGAAAGGGAATTTACTCTTGATTAAGATGAGAATGAGAGAACAGAGTCTCAATGATTTATGTGCTTGCAAAGTTAGAGTACAAATTTACTGGTTTCCATGAAATTTCAGTTTAACAGTTCTAGAATTTAAGATGATAATGTAAATTCTCACTTAGAAATTAGCTAATTCTTCAATTAATTAAAAAACCTGAAAAAAGTAAAATTCCTCTACATTCTTACCTTTCTCCCCATGCAATTAAAAAAAGTATCAGTAGTGTCTAAAAATTATTCATAAACACAAATCTAACAAATCTCAAAGGAGCGGTCTTACATAAGAACAAGCTGAGCTTTTAAAAAGCCCGTGATTAACATCACAAAAACATGTGCAAAGATAGGAGACACATTTTTTTCTACTCAAAATATAGCATATGCCATTTCTAGCGACAATGTTTGCATGTTACCAGAAGTCAAAGCAATTAAGAAATTTTCCAAGATCACTGCTATGTACAGAATTAAATTTATATTGGAATGTATTTAAGACACCGTTTTAACAATATCTTGAATTTTTCACTAAAAGATCAGCTGGTACATTTTGTCCACACACAGAAAATCATAGGTCAAGTAGGATCTGAACTCAAGTTGGGAAATTCTCAAGTACTTTCTTGGATATTTGATAACAAGTCAGTAAAGAAGACAGACAAACTTCCAGGGGGGTAAGAAACACAGATTTAACCATTACATGATATCTCATGAATGGACATAATGTGTTCTGAGTTACTATAAGTAAAATGAACAGTATGGAATATGCATTGCAGTTAGATTGATTGCTGAGCAAAGCTTCTTGCCATTCACATACATAGGTAGCAGCTGTTCACCATGGTTCAGATGTAAAAGAGGAAATTAAGGACAAAAATATTTTATACATCCATAATGCAAACTCAGACATATAGTTTTGCTGGACAGCTCAGGTTTTAGTAATTTAAATTAGTGAGACTGATTATACACTGTTTATAAATTTAGAAGTTACCTATCCAAATTTATAGATATTTTAAAAGGAAGGGCTCATCAAAAATCAGTATTCCAACACAGAGGCCCTCTGCTTGTAGCTCTGGCTGGTTGGTGAGCAGTTCAAGAGAAAATGAGGAGTTTACACCAGAGCTACCCATAGATCTCAGTTGTTTACAGAAGAGATGATCTTCCCAGGTAACTGCCTGCACTCTCTATTTGAAATACATCTCCACTGGTAGTGCAACAGATTGAGTTTGATGGATATTCTTGTTGCATTCTGAGGTGTGAAGAAAAGGCCTGAACTGTGCATATGCTATAGAAGACAGTTTTCGCTATTACTTCTGGTGGCTCATTGTAGCTGTTACTGCTTTGTTCACAACCTTTGCACTCTGTGATGTCTCTTGAAAATACAGCATTTATTTCACTGGTTGCCTTCAATTAAAGTGGCATTTCTGCTCTGAAGAAAAATCTGCAAAATGCCATTTGACTCAGGGGTTTTTTGTGACTCCCAAACGAATGTGTTCATTTCATGTATGTAAATGTGAATGCCAGCTACACAGGCACAACCTGATAGTTGAGCTGGTTCTTCTCTTCATCCTGTCTCTGTGAGTGTGCCCTTTACTAATTCTTGGGCTGCCTCAATGTAATTTCTTGTACACACATGTGCAGAAGGTGCAAAGAATGGACCTAATCCATCTCGCCCTACCTTAGTGGTTTTGTATCTGCACTTAAACAGATTTATAAACAAGTTAAAAATAAAAAGATTGTCTATTTTTTTTTTTAATAAAACAAGCATTTATTTATACAGGAACACATGCACCTAGATGAAAGCTGTGCTAAAACAGTATTTGCATGACAGGTTTTAAAAAGCTGAATTTCGTTTTAAAGTCAGGAAGAATCACATAGTTTGTGAGAAGGTTGTCCATGAGTGTGAAACAGGGAATTTTTTTTACCTCAACTTTTATAAATAGTTAAAATACAGCAGTAGTCCCTCATACTGCAGATAGAAATGACTGCAAGCACCACTTGGTGTAAGGAATCTGAAAGCAATTTAAGGCAGAGAGGATGGAAACTGGATATAGTTACATCTGTACCAGAGGCAGATTTGATCTTTAGTCCTCCAGAACACCCTCCCTTTTGCCTTCTATTTCCAGGTATTCCCTGAGCAAAGAGCATTTCTGAAGAAAATCCCAGCTAACCAGGGCTGATACTTTTCTTCATATTAATCAGTTGTGAAGAGATCATCCCACTTGGATGGCACGATAAATCTTAAAATGAAAAGAATCCAGTAGGAGTTGGAAAGGACAGCTTTTACATTTCTGATGCTTTCCCACACAAGCATAGAGAATCTTTATACAGAACTGTATTCAGTATAGAATTTCTCAAAACCTAAACATGCTGACTTCAT
Organism: Anomalospiza imberbis; assembly: GCF_031753505.1. Classification (NCBI taxonomy): domain Eukaryota; kingdom Metazoa; phylum Chordata; class Aves; order Passeriformes; family Viduidae; genus Anomalospiza; species Anomalospiza imberbis. The sequence continues at coordinate 5,696,827 of NC_089692.1, read as the reverse complement.
TTCTTAGAAAAAACAGGGGGATTTTTTAGAGCTAGTTTAAGGGTTTGATGATTGTGGGAGAATTGGAATAGTAAGTCTTTTTTAACTTTCTATTTGTACCCTCATAAAAGGCATTCTGTAGAAATGAATGAGTTGAAAATGTATTAATGGCAGAAACAATTAAAAACAAAAGTATGAAAAATATGGGTGGCATCATACATACTATAGACACCTAGTGCTGTGTGATACTACTTGTTTATTTTTCTCAGACACGCATAATTTAAATATTTAAGAATTCAGTCTTTCAGTTTTTCACAACACAGTTTTAGGGAAATTGGTGGAGTACATGTTTTGTAAGTCTGAATCTAGACTTGGTTATTTTGGCATCCAGGTACTCCATACCAACTGACACTAAATCTGTTTAGCCTCATAGGTCAGTAATTTTTCCCTGTTTCTCATACATGCATTTTTATGTCTGTCCTACAGTTTCCTTTATGGGTGAGCAAGACAAAACTGGCTGCCTGGAGTATTGCTCAACGTTTATTGAGATTACAATAATTCAGTTAAGCACATGTCCATATATCTACCATAGGATGCTCCTCCGGATGTTCTTGTATTACTTTCCCACACAGCAATTAAAGCAGCTTTAGGAATAGCTTGTCATATATTTACCTTGAATGGACTGCGTTCTAATAGAGGTCAGCTGCAGCCATGAATTTTATGCCCACTGTATGAAAGAGCAATATCAGTCCATCTCTGCTGGCTAAAACACTCCTTGCTGAGCAGATGGCTGATTCACTGTCTAGTGGATTCTTCACGGCCAACTTTTAAGCATAGTGACTTGCCACTAATAAGACAGAGGTGCTGCTGTAGAAGAATATGATGTTCTTTCAGATTTCAAAACAGAATTTCCACTGGAAAAAATACCAGTAAACAGTTTCTGAGATGTTCAAAAAGAGTATCAGCTAATCCAGAGGGCTCAGTAACAGCAGTATAGGAAAGTTTTTGCTGTAATTCCCATAAGGATTTTAATTATACTGTTTTGTCTTTTCAGTTGGAGACAGCATTTCCTATTGAACTGCTATTATGGCATTGACAACTCAGGCGTTCAGCTTTATTCTTTTGCACTGAGCAAGCAAATTTCATCATATTTATATCCTGAACTAAGGTTTCAAGAAGCTATGAATGGATTTATGCTGTTGTGGATATGTTCCCAATCCCTAGCACTTCGCTGTTGAATATAATACTAAACCAAAACCAGCAGCTGCCATTCATTTTCTGAGCTGCTCTAAGAAAGAAATACATTCCCAAGGATTTTTTTAATATCAATTACTATTATTTTGTCACATTAGAATGCATTTTAGAGCAGGATTCATCTCCCCAAATATAGATGAAGCCATCTGCACCTGAGCTACTTGTGAGGGCTCCCTTTATAGTCAGTGGAGAGAAACAGACACTTTTAGAGTGCAATTGATCTTCTCTTAAGATTGACAGCTACACTGTAGACATCTAAAGTTGGATGAGATTAATAGTGTCCCCAACATTTGTTAAATTATGCAAGATTCTATATAAATAGAAGACAAAGTCTCTTCCCTAAAGAGCTTTCATCTTCAGTCAATACATTCCCAGAACTGAGCATCTAAATTGCTTGTCTTTGTCAAGTGCCTTCCTTTGATGTTATTCCATAAGGTGTTCTCTACTTTTCCTGGACAACCACAGCACTCACTTGAGAAAGCAATACAGTCAGGACCGGGAGCAGAAGAATTACCAAGAGCAGCTCTGAGAGCTATTTTTCTAGCATAGTGATAGGTAACTTTTTGAAAAGTTTTTATTTACCTTTTTAGAAGTGAGTTGTATTTTGTCAATTTTTACTGACAAGCTGGTAAGGCAAGTACTTCAAAGTAGAATGAAGAACAGTGTTTGCCTTCAAGAGCCCACTCTTCCCACATATGCTGATCCCTCTGGGAAGACAGCAGAGTGAATTAGTGGCTTCTTCCTCTTCACTACTCTGTGACATGCATGCACCTACACCAGCACAGAGATATATGAGAATCAGAAACATTTTCCAGGTGCTGGACAGAGCACTGAAGAGGTAGGAATCCACAGGCAACATAGGCCTGGAAGCAGACTTAAACTGAACATTATCACCAGTCCTTTTGTTAACAAAATTGCAGCTCAAGGAGAGGACACAATTTGACTTTTCTGAGGTAACCAGCTGTTTTAGAAGAGAGCAAGAACAGCACCTACACTTACATGGAACACACAAATAGAATATTGGAAAACTAAGTTTTTTACCGCCTAGCTTTGTTGTAACAAAATAACAGGAAAGCTATGGGTATTTGTAACAATCAAACTTGTACAATCCAGTTTCTAAGCCAAAATCATACCATATGTATTGCTATAATAGGAGGTCAAGGTGCTTGAGTGAAGTGAAAGTTAAATTCTGAATTGCATCTCTGCACCACTAAAGTGCACATGAATGTGGGAGATATTTATCTTAGATTTTAGTTTTTATCTTTGATTTTTATTAAAGAAATACTAAAATACAGCCATCTATGTCCATATTTCTATAGAGTACACAAATGACTACAGGAATTGTTATAATTAACACTAACAAGTGAGATGAAGAGCTCTCAATATGCTTCTATGTAAGGATTGGAGAAAGGGAAATATTTCCAGGTCCAGTAAAAGAATAAACAAAACCAAAAAACAACCAACTAAAACTTTGCCCATCTGATCCTAAATAATCAATCTCATTAATCTAAAAAAATTTCACAACAGTGTGCAACTGCTTCAGTAAGATTTCTAATACACCACTCCCATTACAGTTGGATATAACTTTCAAAACAACACCAGACACGAGCTTTTTTACAAACAATAGCTTTGTTTTTACAAACACAACATTTTTTTTTTCACAAGTCACCATTTTTTCCTCTTGTATTTTCCTATGCTCACTTCAACAAAGCTAAGCACAACTTACTTCAGAAGTTTTTTTATTAAATTTTTGTGAATTTCAAAAAGTAAAATGTTGCATTCCATAACTTACCCTGCTGAGAAGGTGTATTAAAAGCCTATTATTTTGTCTATACCAGTTGGGAAAGACATTTTTTTAGTTCAAAGAACTTCCTTTCTGATAAAACATCTGAACCAGATTGGAGGTTTCCCAATGAGTTATCTACAGCAGACTGAAGCCTGACCTGTGGGAGAAATAAATAAACAAATCACTTGCTCAAAGAAGAGAAGAAACCTTTTGCAGAAGCATGTCATGTTTGTCAAGTCAGTGCAGGACAGATCTAATTTGCTGAACTGGACCCTAGAGGAGTGGAAAGCTGATTATTCTACTGAATGTGAGGTATCATAACTAAAATAAACAACTCAATAATTATAGTATCTACAATAACAACAGTAGGATAACATGTATTTATACTTGTCAGTAAACAAACTAAACCAAAGCGCCAGAATTTTTAAAGAATTTTTCCTACTTCTTATATTCTGTCACTGGGCAGCTAGTCTAAAGAGAACATTCTTGTTCAATGCCTATAATCTCTTGGATGCATATTTAACTATTCGAATTTAGCTAACATACTATTTTTACTAAAATATAAAGCAAAACAAGATCTCAGTCACAGCCACAAAATCTTTTTTAATGTATTCCTTGTGCTACTTCTGAATATTAATAAAAATTAATAATTAATTTTGCCTTTGGCATTGCAAGATATACTAGTTTTAATTAGTGTACTGTACTCCTATACAATTAAAAAATAATTGATGTCCACACTTATTGGCGGTCTCTGTGATCTCTTTTCCTGTTGTTGTCAACAAATGCCTCAAAAAACAAGTTCAAGAATGTTTTGCTGTCCACTTGATTTACACACCAAAAGTAACAGACAAATCTTTTATGATGAAACAGAACAGTTTTCTGTTTAAATTATACACAAGTATATTAACTAGAAAGAGAAAATTAAAAGCTGATGGCTCAAAGAAATAATGGAAAGACTATCAAAATATTTAGTCTATCAACAAATTTGCCTGGAATGTATCAGCAGATGACAGTATTTTAACTTAAATGCAGTGGCGATCTTGTATTTGTTACGTCAATCCTATTGAGCATTTAATGCTGATGTCCCTCTTGATCAGTTTCAGCTATTTAAATTCAGCATATCATGTTGCTGTTCTCCTACATCATATTAATTGTACCATGAAATATTTCATTATATAACACTAAGATCTCTCTTTCTCTCAAGAACAAGTCAAAGAATTAAAATATAAAATCCCACAGGGAAAGAAATCTAAGTTCCCTTCAATGTATTTGCATCAGAATCTTGAATAAATATAAGTGTTGTTTTGTTTTGGTTTTTTTTTTTTAATACAGACACTGAAACAAAGACATGGAATCCCAGATGTAAGTTCTCCAGCACAGTTATGAAACAGAACAAAAAACTCATATGGAAAAGAAAATCCCAAACTGATTATTCCTTATCTAAGCCAGAAGTCCATGCTTGTAATTTGAATCTGGGTCAGAAAATGTATCCAGAAGAGTCATTTTGGGGCATGACAAAAAGCTAACTAAAAATTGCTGAGCTTATTTTTTCAATATCACAGGAATACATCCCTCAGAGTTCGACACAGGACAAGGGCCAGATAAACAAATAAGCAGAAGAACAAAAAGGATTTAGCCAACACAGGAGTTTCTTTTTTTTCCACATGCTTGTAAAGTGAACATGAAAAATCAGCAAATCAGATATTTATTTAATTAATGCTTTTATAATGATTAATGATCTCAGTAGTCATTTCAACTAAAAATGGCTAGAAATTTAAGTAACGCGTTTAAACAAATATCACTGAAGAACTGAGAGCATTAAAAAGTACATTCTTATTTCTGAGGATTTTTCAAAGTTATTTCTCAACAACTTTTCTTGCACAGCACACAGAAGTCAATGGCCTCAAATGAGAGGAATTGAAATGTTTCTTTGTGTGATGGAAGGAACATCAAACCAGTAAAGTCTCTCTGAGGTGTGAGTTCTGTGAGGGACCCCCAACTCCCACTGCTGCCCGGGCAGCCCAGAGAGGCTGGGGCTGGAACTAGATGATCTTTAGGGTCCTTTCCAACTCCAGCCTTGCTGTGAGTCTGTGAGTCCCAAACTGCTGGGCTTGCTGCTCCTCCTGAAGGTGTGAATGCCCCTTTTACCACCAAAAAACTCCAGGAGCTGCTTATTTTGGAGCAGAAATCTGCAATAGATTTAGTGGCAAATCTTCTTGTTGAAATAAAACAAAAAAAGAAAATGACACAAACCAAAAGATCAGAGAAACAGTGACATCCTACTTCAGGAAAAGGCTGAGAAGCATGATGTCCCTCACCACTGCTCTCATGCTGCCAAGCAGTTGAGGTTTGCTGTGGGAAATATGGGATCCCTGGAGACCCGCTGTGTCCGACAGCACCTGGAGCCTCCTGCCGCCCTGCCCCTGGGACTCTCAGCCCTGCACTGCCCAGGGATGTCCGGCACTGCCCAGGGATGTCCAGCATTGCCCAGGGAAGTCCGGCACTGCCCAGGGAGGTCCGGCACTGCCCAGGGATGTCTAGCACTGCCCAGGGATGTCCGGCACTGCCCAGGGAGGTCCAGCACTGCCCAGGGAGGTCCAGCACTGCCCAGGGAGGTCCGGCACTGCCCAGGGATGTCCAGCACTGCCCAGGGATGTCCGGCACTGCCCAGGGAGGTCCGGCACTGCCCAAGGAAGTCCGGCACTGCCCAAGGAAGTCCAGCACTGCCCAAGGATGTTCAGCACTGCCCAGGGAGGTCCAGCACTGCCCAAGGATGGTCAGCACTGCCCAAGGAGGTCCAGCACTGCCCAGGGGCTCAGGCTGGCTCCATGGGCACCCCCTGCCTGCTGCCACTTGAGGGGGAAATCCTGCTCCCCACAACTCTCCAACACGTCTCTTCACAAAACATCAACACTGCACGAGCGTTTTGCCTTTTGCACAAGTTCAAGCTCCTGCCTGATTGGATTTTTTCTCCCTTGAATGTAGCTGTCCAGGCAACAAATCCCCAAAATCACCAGAGCAGCCTCCTGGTTGTCTCAGATCAACTGCTCCCCCATGATGCCTGCTAGTCCATACAGGCCCTCTGCACACACAGGAGAACTTGGACACCTTTCACTCACACATCTCACCAGGCCTCAGCTGAAGGCTTGGGGTACCTGGTAAGGCAAGATGAAACTACAGAAAAGCTTCACACATTTTCATTAAAAGCTTCCAAGAGACCACAAAACCTCCCATGGCCACAAAGACAGCAGCACACCATGGGCCAGCTACCACCACCACTGCAAGCAGCCTGATCACAGCCGCAAACTTTAAAAGCTTCAATGTGGATTTGTGCTAAAACTGAATAAGTGGGGCATACTACTTCCAAAATTCCACTTTCAAGTCAAATGCCTGGGGTCTCAACATATAGCCTAGTAATTCTAGAACTGTTTCTGACCTCAGTTATAGCCACAGGTACTGCAGAGCAAGTTTATCAAGTAGGAATTAAATAACATGAGTGGGAGGGAGATGTTTTTATCAAGTTTGCTTGAACTTCCAAAATTCATCAGAAATTTCAACTAGCTAAAAAGATTAAAGAAACATGGATAAGAGTCACTAATTCACATCTAACTAGACAAAGTCAATAAAGTGGTAAACTGTAGACACTTAAATTCTGCTTAACCTTGACTCTTACATTCCTTAGAAATTTTCATAGTCTATGGATACTTTTAAAATTTTTTTCAACAATTTTAAACTTCAGATTTTGTAAGTTCTGTTTGTATCATAGTGTCATGCTTACACATAATGCAATTCTGAACAATGAGCCCATAAGCACTAACAATAAACTTGCCTTTTAACCTTCCTCATTAGCCTCGTTTCAGGGCAGACAAAGTAATAAATGTAATCCAAAGACAACTACTGCAGAAGGTCTCAGTATCCCAGCCAGGGCTCCAGAGGTCTACTCCTAGCAGTTTTGATTATAAAACTCTTCTCTCCCTCTCATCATATATTTCTTCCCAACCCTCCCATAGAGGCAGTCCTGAACTGGATGCTTTTCCCATTTTATTTATGTGAATGCTCATGATATGTCATGCACCACATTCACAGCAATCACTGGCAGATAGTTAAAGTTTCTAACCGGCTACAGGGGAAACCATTTTCCACCAACTGTTCTCCCACATGCCAGGATAAAATATATCTCGTGGACTAAATCTCTTCCCACTTGTATCCTGCCAAAAAGTATGGGTTTTGTTTTTTAAACGAGGCTTGAATGAAATTCCATTAGCTATTCCTGAGCCATGGCTGAATAACTATTCCAGCATTAAAAAAAAAAAAAAAAAAATCTAACTACAGATAATTGAACTTGTCTCAAACATGAGTTGTTTTCTGGAAACATGACATGGGAATAGACTTTAGTATAATGGCAAAGTTATTTGTTTTGTACAATCTTCATTGAATCAAAACCAGTTAAAGACCACTTGAAACCATAAGGCACGTCAGTGTCTTCGAAAAATATTTTAGATCAGCTGGGATGCTTTAAGCATAGAAGTCTTCTTCATGGATGGATGACTACATCCATTAGCTGCATTGCTTTACAATCCATCAGAACTCAGAAGTTATTCCAGAATTGCTATCATCACTATTTAATTTGTGATATGTTTTTTCAGTATAATATAAGAAACAAAAATATTTAAAAATAAAATTAAAAGCAACATTGTTTTATCCACATTAGGTTTTTGTGCTGGTTTTGGAATGCTATATCAATGTAAGCACTGAGGAGTGAGAGATTTTATATTTAACTTGCTGTAGATAATGAATGTAACTAGACTATATATGTTTTCACCCAGGCATAGTAAGAATTACAGCATATTTCTGCTAAGCACTGAACACAGAAAAATTTTAGCCTTTTAATTGCTATTGAATTGAGTTTAAGCCTTGAATAACTGAGAAAAAAAACAAGGACTTTTAACCTGGCCACAGTAAATCCAAACTTTGTTGATGCTTGTTCTTGATGCATCCAAAGGTATATTCAGCATTCCAGTCTCCATGAACCCTGGAAGATCTCAGCTCACAGTTTCCTACATGGCTCACCTTAATTCTTCACATATTTTTGCTACAGATACAATACTGGGAGTTGGGAAAGACAGGGGTTAGCAGCCTCAGCCTCCCTACTTAACCACTGCAAATGACTCTGGGAAGAACAAAAACCACATGGATAACCATCCTACTACCCAAACTCTGCTCCCCCCTTCCCATAGCTTGGAAAGAAAACTGGATTTTCTCCAAGGCTAGACAGGTGGCAGGGAAATATTTTTTGGTTAATTACCTCAGAATGCTGGGAAAGGTGTGCTGCTACCTCATGTCTGCATTGCTCTGCCTCACACTGGTAATTAAGCTGATCAGTACTGGTACATCTACCCACCAATCAAAGCTGGATATAAGGGATATTTTGAGGAGACAAAGCATAAAAGAGCATTGAATTAAGAGTTTGGGTAATCAAGATGGCACATGTTCTACTTGAAAAATAAGGCAAATCCTTCCAAAAGAGGGACAGCTGGCATGCTGAAAGTCAATCTTAACCACAAGAAATGTATTTCTTGCTTTAAGAGTCACAGTTGGGGCCTCTGTGCAGGCTTGTAGCTAATGAGTTGATAATGTCTCCTTCAGGAGAAGGGAAAAAGGCCACTACTCAAATTTTTCCTTGATTCCTCTTCATTTGGGATCCTGGCAAATCAATGTTAGTTCTAATATTTTTATAATGGCCAGTCTTGCCAATAGTGGACTCAGTGACAAGCACACTCAACCCAGCCTTAAATTAAACACAGCTTTATAAATGAAAAATTGGAGACTACACATAAGTGGTTTAACTAAAATCAGGGAAGCTACGTGCTTTTACACAGCATGCATGTTTTCAGCATTGCACATGTCTCACTGTTTCAGAACACTGGACTCACCCCTCACATTGTAACACTCTTGAACATATACTAATTTAACCACCATTATTTTTAATGTACTTTTTTCTATAGGGAATACCATAGCAAAGTCGATTTTGTATCATGAACAACAGAAAGTTTTTCTGGTATCAGTGCTGCCAAAAAATGCAACCTCATGGATTTCTGTAAAGATAAATATGAGAGATGTTCTCTGTATTTCTTAGAGTAAATAATGTGCTACCCTGCCGTATCCACACAAATGTAAAAACAAGCACAAAGATGCAAAGTTAGTGACTTTCTTAATATTTTCCAGAAGCTGAATAATTTGGCCTAGGCAGATATATGTATATGGCACCAAATACTTACTTTACCTGCAATTTGCTGCAAGTATCTGTAGAAGTAAGTGCGCACAAGAGGAGCCAATTTAGTTTCCAGGCCTCAGAGGACCAAGGTACATATTTTCAGTCATTTTTTTCCTATTGTCTTCATACTTAAAATGAAGTAATTTGATAAAATTAGGCAGACAATTAAGCATGCATTTTTAAATTAAGCTGTCCTTTAACTTCACCTAACTTGACAATGCCTTGACTTACACATAATCTTACTATGTAAGACATTTCTACATATATATTTCTACATTCTACAAACATATTTCCAAGGGGCATAAAACACAAAATGCAGCAGAAGTTAAGACGAGTAAACAGTATTAATTGAAATATTAATGGGAATTTTTAAAACATAAATCAAATTAAGAAATTGCACAATTTCTAAACTATTACTCCCAACAAACTTTTCTCTAGAAAGTGCTTACACTGCTTTTTAAAGACGCATTCCTGCCAAGTCTGTTAGGAACCAGTCTGAATTCTAAAAAAATAAGTAACTTCAGCATTTTTTGAATTTAACTCTTAATATAAAAATGGAAAAAAAAGTAATATAAATTTTAAGATGGCAAGTTTAGATCAGAGTTCAATTCTGACATGCAAAGGTGATACAACTTGAAACGCTGCTAGGCTGATTTTCTAATAAAAATGAACAATACAATCAAATAAATTATATGAGGTCATTAAAACTATTAAAGTCATTCATCAAACAGAAAACAGATCTTTTGATTTTCAGGGAAATGCAAAGACTCTAAACGTCCCTCTGCAAACTCTTTCATCATTTCAGTAATTTTCAACATGAGTCCATCCTCGTCTGATTCTGCCATACGCAGCCTCCTGCTCCTCCCCCACTTCTCTAATAGTGTTCAGAGAGAACTTCAAGATGTGGGCTAATGGAGCTGGCATTGGTTGGAGTTTAATATTGCATGTACTTAACTTTTTGTGCAACTGACCAACATGACATGTCTAACTGTATAAATGGAAGTTTTATGGTGATAAGATCAGTAGTTACTGAGATATTTATGTGACATGCTGACAGATATAAAACTACAAAGCTTGCTTTTATGCCTTACATCCTTTAGAAAAAAAATAAATACTAAGATGATGGGTCACTTTGAAGAGAATTTATTATCTAAATTACCTAATACCTGGCTAAGTTCTAATATGCAAGATGAGGTCTCAAAAATGCTATTAAAACTATGGACTTTAATTTCAGAGGATCTTAGTATTCTCTGCCAAATGGGGTAGAGTACAGCCAGTTTGCTTGTCTCACTCTCTCTCTAGATCACAGCACTGTCATCCAACCAAAAAGGAGAACGATGACAAAAACCAGAAAAAGGCACAAGATAATCTCTCTCCAGTTTTTACACTCCATAGGTTCAGGTCTCTCAGGGAGATTCCCATTGCTGCTAAGGTGGAGGAGGAAGACTATCTGAGAAGAGAGAAGGTCAAGATTAAAGAAAATATATTATTTTTGTGTGTGTATATATATGAATCTATATATACACACATATATAATTATAATCTCTGGATGAAGTGGAGTCTCTTTTTCATTTTGATCTGGGAAAACCAGCCTCAGAAATTCTTACAGAACAAGAAGACAATGTTTCCTGCTGCTAGAAAGCAGCTCCCCCCAGCTGTGCCCACAGCTGAAGTTAAAAGCCTGCTCTACTTCCTTCTTTATTTGATGTGAATGGTACTTCACACACTGAGAAGGCAGCAGCCACAGCAGTAGGTGGAAGGAGGAGGAATAACCTGGTGACAGCAAAGAAGGGAGAAAAATAAAAATATTTTTTAAAAGGCTTAGAGACTTGTAGGGAAACACAAGGCCAGAAGGAAAGCAAAACTTCAGAAGACACAAGTATCTGCCAGTATGCAAAGATTACTGACCCTGAGAACAAGATAACTCGGAGGACAAAAGAATCAGCAGACTGGGAGAAATGCAAAACATTCAGCTGTGCTGTTACTCTCCTGTGAGCTCAGACCCTTCCACAACTGAGATGATTTTCAGTGCCCTTCATGCCCACCTGGGATGTCCCCCACCTCAATTTGGTATTGTGCACACTTCCCAGATGGCCAATGAGAGAAAGCCAAGTACCTCTTTAGTGTCTCGAGGATCCCCTACAATGACCCCCTCTAACCATCCACATCCCTGTGGCACTCCCTCCTGCTGTGCCTCCCACATCCAGACATCAGAAGGAAGATTCACACACTCCCCCACACATCTGCCACAAACATCCCTGCTTTGTCTATCTCTAGACGTGACAGATAGAACAGTTAATCTCAGGTAGAGAAGATGTGTTTTATTTAGTTAATCCAGAAATTTTGTTTTTTAATTTCTGACTAATCTCTCTGTATTCTCTGTAGGCCTTTCTGCCACAGCCTTCTCAAGAACGGGTATTTTAAATCTTTGGCCTGCTTCTGGTCTTGCCTGAAACATCTGGTGGGAAGGAAGAAAAGTAGCAGTGGGATTCAAAGTGGAGTTTGGAACAGAGACACAGAAGGGTCTGTTACTGTGCCTATGACAAGTGCACCGGACCCCCCAGTCTGTGTGTGAAGCAGCATGACATGTGAAGGGTCAGGACATGTTGGGAGAGGCACACTTAGCCTAGGCTTTGCCAGTTAGAGCTACTATGTTGGAAAAAATGGGCTGGATATTTTTTGGCAGGGGAATACACTTACAAATTTTGTTAGACATACGGTATATATGGCATTTTTTCATCTCTTTCTCTTATCTGCAACATTTAGGAGGTCAGACTGAATTGTCCCCTCAGCTCTAAAGCACCTAAGCTGCTATTGGAAGAACAAAAGGGAATTTTTCTAAGAACATTTAGACTTTTTTTTGTTAATTTAACAGTGTATAATGGCAAATCTCCCTATTAATCACCCATCTCAAAACTCTTCTTCAGATAAATCAGTGGCATTGTAAAAGCTCTATAGTGACTTTCTGACACCATTATTCCAAGTTTATTTTGGATTGTGTGAGAGGGACTTTGTTGGTTGTGCCAGCTGACCATGATGATTAATATATAATTAAGATTCTTGACCATTCCTCTTGTGTCAGCAGGAACACATCAATTCCTTTGTCTTCAGCCGATGCACACACCCAGGGCTGATTGCTCAGATATTGTTGGTGGCTCACATATGAACTATCACCTAATGATTAGATAGGGCTGACAGAAATCAAATTCTAATAATTGCAAGAAAACCTCATATTTTAATTCAAGCAAAAGTACTGAAAATATTGTTCAGTAGTCTTTGGGTTGTCATATCCCCAGTTAAGCCCCAAAACCCGGTGGTGGCCCCTGAGAACAAGACATATCACATTAACTACAATCTAATCTCATAACAGAGATGAAGTAACAGAAAAATAGTTCTGCTGCCATTGGAGAATTGTTGGCGTGAATAGCAGAGCAGAATCCAAACACGAGCACCATCGACATGGTGTACACCAAATATAGCTCAGGTTAAACTGATTCACTAAGAGAAAAACAGCAAAAGAAGCACACAAAAATCCCCAACCAAACAGAAGCTATCTGGCCTTTTCCCCTCCTATCCAACATCTTTCTTGCTCATTGCACAGCACAATCTTCCTTCTTTGAAACGGTTTTGCAGCTTTGCCAGACAACAAGATATGTAAATGTGATTTTGTTTAGGGGACGTTAAGGATGCATGTGACAAAAGACTAGCAGCATATCAGCCATGAATTAAAATCCGTTACTGTATTTTAGTTTATTGATCCACTGTAAGCTTCTCAGCATTGTCTAATTTAAATAAAACTTCAATTTGTAACAATACTATAAATAGAAGGCAATATTGATCAGAGTGCCACCAGCCTGCTGAACTTTTGTTATCACTGAAGCCTGACCAGTTAATGTTGAATGTTACAATTTATTACACTGCAAAGTACAATACAACACAATAGCATTTAGATTTATAAACAAAGATATGCTGAACTACTGAAAGCAAGTTCAGTCAGCTCGGAACAAGAAGAGCGTTCTGATTTACTGGTGCACTACAGCACTATTTCCCTACCTGAGGCAATATTTCATTACCTCTCTGATATGAACACCTGTTAACTTTTCTGAAGATTGAATAATTTTATTTCTTTTAGACTCTTTAAAACCCCAGAAAAACATCTGATGTCCATCAGCAAAGATTCATTACTGCTGTGGTAGTTTTTTTGAGTTTTTGAGGAACATTACCAGTTAAGATGGGCAAACAATGTCCTAGGAGACAGAACCTTCATAACAAATAGTAGCAGATATTAGACTCCTAACATTACTTCTTATCTTCCTCTCTTCCCTTTCACTAAAGTAAAAACTGAAGTAAATGGATGTAAAACAGCACACTTACAGGTAAGTTCCATGTGAGGGGCTGTTGTTAGGCAGCAAGCAATAAAGCATTTCCTAGACAAAAGTATATTTCATTGCAGATCTTCCACTCCTGAAGGTATGTTGTTCCAGGGAAATTACTGAATTGCCTTAAAGCAAGCTCAATGTCCCTGCATCATCAGCCAGGAAAGCACTGGTGCTGCCAGTCAGAAGGCATGTGCTCACTTTTCATTCTAGGAGCAGAAGAGAAGGCTCCTTGCACTCTCCTCTTCTTCAAGAGTAAGGCCACTGGGATATCCTGCAAGACAGAGAAACATCATAGAAAACTGTTCTCTTGGTTTTGCTTCAGAACAGAGGAAAATCAACTTTCCCAGCCAGGGCTTCGCTACCCCAGAGCTGTAAGTGTACTTTAAAAAAAAAAAAAAAACAAAAAAAAACCAAAACAGAATCCAGTGAAAAACATTTACTAGCTGTGCCTGGATGTGGCATTGGTAAGTGAGACACAGTGCTCACTGCACGCGGGCAAGGGGAGCTCAAAATCCAGCAAGCTATGGCTCAATGCAGACTGCTCAGGCACTCCAGGAGGGAATTTCAGGAATCTGAAATGCCTGTGGCAGTGTTTTAACAGAGGAGAGTCTCTGTCTCAAGGGTGGAATCAATACAAATGTGGAGGACCACTTCCCTGTGCAAATCCCAGAGATATGCTCTACCTGTTATTCCACTCAAACTCCTCTACGATGCAGGTAGGTGAAACTCTGGTGTGTTAAAATAGGCACCAGAGAAGGGCTGTGAACTCATAAGTGGTTACACCCAAACACGCCCCACAGGAGAGACCCTTAGACAAGGCCCCTCATCCACTTTGTCCTTCCAGGCAGATCTCCTCCTTTGCCTCCCTCTGACCAGCAGCTTCTCACAATCTCCTGCTACTCTTTCTCCTCATTCTCTGTCACAGCTCTGCGGAGAGGAGGTTCTTCCCCTGCCATCACTCCGGTGTCTTCTCAGGAGGTCTAAGCCTGTCCTGCGCCCTTTACTCTGCACTCACACAGCAGCACAAAGGCAATACAACCCAAGGAGAAAACCCTGTGGAACCGAGCAACACAAACATCAACCTGAGAGCGTCCATCCAGGACAGACCCAGCTTTTTACAGGCAGAGCTAAGGCAGAGTGTGCTGGGGAGCAGCTGCAAGAGAAGCAGCCCAGCCCCTTCAGAGGGGCTGCCATGAGGGACAGGCAGAAGCACCCCAACACCCACCAAGGCTACAGCTCCTGGCAGGGGCTGCAAGAGCTCCAGCTACAAAGCCATACAGGGAAATCGTGTACATAGCCCCAAAAGCAGCGCTCTTATTTGAATTAGAAAACAATAATGTAAATAAAGTAATACCAGTATGCACATTTCCTGGGAGAATTTTCTCTCTAGAGCTCAATGTCTATTTCTATTAGCCTTCAGCCAAAATAAAGGTCACCAGACAGAAGATTCTTTCTTTTTTCCTTTAACAAAGAATGTAATCCAGTCTGACGCCTTCAGACTGGGGAATTAATTTTTTAATTGGGAGCTGTAACTAAAATGCTGTTATCATAGAAACATTGTTAGGGTATTAATTTTACTTCTTTAAAACAAGACCGGGCATTTTGAAGTGGTTTCGGGTAAAGGGGATGCTTTTTAACCAGGGCTTTGTGGACAGAGTATACCATTATCAGATTAGCCTTTTAGTCTTTCATTCAAAATTCAGAATTCAGGCTGTCTCTAGGTATTTCTGATATTGTCAGGCTGGGGGAACACAGTCTTAATACTTTTGCTATTTACAGGTGCATGTACTCCTAACGGGCTTTTACCCATATAAATGTCCTGACACTCCTGCAGACGTGGTGCATCTCTTGTCAGTAAAGCAGCACAGCAAAGAAAACCCAAAACCCAACCCAGTCAAATAATTAAAGTTTTATTTTTGGTTAGCACAGATGCGAGGTACCAAACTTAGAGCAGGCAGTCTGCAAATTAGGAAGATTACTTGTTCAGGAATTTTACAGGAATTTGGCAAAAATAACTGACATTTGGTCCATTCCGACTTAAAATGTCATTTGATGTGATAATATTTGGCAGTTCTTTAAATCTTTCTAGAAAAAAAAATTCCAACTTCAAATCACATATTAAATTAAATTAAATTAAAATTCCGTAACTATAATTATGAATTTTTAATTTTATACTGCTGAAGTCTCCAATCTGCACAATTCCTAATTCTATAATTCACCCAAGCCAGAAATTCAAATAATAACATTTTATATCCTTGCAAATGCCCAAGACAGTACAAAGCATGGTTCCTAGCATAAACTGTTACAAACATATCAGGAATATGTTCAAATAAAATTCATAAATAATATTAACTACATAAAATACAGAATGTCTCAATCTGTTGCAGGAAACGTTGAAAGCAGAAGAGGTTACATTCAATGAATGTTTTGTTCATTAAAAAGTATTCACACCAGTCTAATCAAAAGTTTGGCTTTTGCATCCCCTTTTTCCTTTTCCAGCTGTCAGGCTTTGGTCTGAACACCACATTTGTTGACTTCTTCTGCCAAAGTCTTGTTTAGTTTATGGATTCACAACTGGACAGAAGGAAAAAGGGAGGCCTGAGACAGGCCGAAAGATAGACAAGAGCAGAGTTGAATAAAGCCAGATCAGGTGAAAAGGAAATGAGATCTGGAAAAAATCAAAAGGCAGGAGGCCTAGGGAAGGACAAGAGCACATATGGGAGAGGATTTACAGATTGAAGGATATAATAATGGGGAATGGCAGCTAAGAGACAATGAAACCAGCAAACAGATGGAAAGAAAAAGGACAAGGAAAGAGAAATAAAGTTCATAAGTGCCAGAAATAGAGCAGGAGCTATTTAACAGCAAATCAGGCAGACAGAAGGAAAGACACAGAATGGAAAAGATTTGACTTTAAAAAAGCCATTATATTAAAATCTTTATCACACTGGGTTTCACAGCAGGAAAATATATTTGTATTTTTTTCCAAGAAAGTCCAATGTTTGGAGCAGCTTTAATGCAAAGGTAGAACTAGTTAAAAAAGGAGTGTGCAACTGAACTTTTAGTGCTAATAGTAATCATATATATTTTAAATACTCCTACAAGTACTAACTGGATCCTTCAGAGCTGTCCTCTCCGTTTCTCTGTATATAAACAGAAAGAATTCCATAAGGCAAATAAACACCTCTTGCCATCTGCTGAGAAGCAAGCACTAAGAGTCTTTACGAGTTCATTTTAATGAAAAACTTTTCAGATATGCCTGGTATGTAACATGATCCATCACTGTTTCAGTTTCACAGCCCTTATTAAGATAGTCACATACAAAATGTGGCAGATTCTCTGCTTTCTGATAAAGATATATGAATTACAGAACACTTTAAAAATGCATAAGAATTTCTGTAAACCTTACCTAAAACACCTTGGCAGTTATTATGGACCAATGTATATGCATATTAATATAAAACCTCACATATTTCAAAAACTTACAGATTGCAATAGCTATTTTAGGGGGGATTTTTTACATAGATATGGTACATGCTAAGATATTTTAAAAACACATAGATTAAACCGTGTGGGTTATTCCATTTTGTTTGTTCTTGTTATTACCAAGGAAGTACATATTTAGATGAAAAAAAAGCAACCACTGGAAAATATTACTGGTTGTTTGCATAGAAAGACAACTTTAATCTCATATTTCTTGCCATTGACTCAAGGGATACTGTATAATATCTGAAAATAAATGCAGATTAATAATAATTGCATGGATAATTCAGTTTCTTTCCTGAATATAAAATACAGCACAGATAAAATAAAGATTTTATTTTTTATATTTTTTATTTTTTATATTCTTTATATAAAATATATTTATATAATATATTTATATATTTATTCTATTCTTTTTTTTTTATATTCTTTATTTTATTTATATTTATTTTTATATTTTTTATTTATATATTCTTTAAAGAAAATAAAGATACTTGCTTTCATCCTGCAAGCAAGAATAGAAAAATATTTACACGTGCCAGCCCTTAGCTCCTAAAAATAAGCAAAGGTCCTTATACCTTACACCTAGAAATGTCAGAACAGCCCAGAAAAATCTAAAGATCTATCTCAGTGAAATCACTTTACCTGATCTGAAGGGATCTGAAAATCCTTTCCCATATCCCAAGAAATGCTCATGCACAATTGTACTATCCACTAAAATAAAATGGGATTGTTCTTCCTTCACCTTTCCTGAAAAGGAAAAAATTATTATTTTCATTTGAGAAGGACAGTGCCCTCCAGAAGTGTAAGTTTTTCTGTGAGGGGGCTTACACAGGTACACCTGTACCTGACACACTCTTTACAATCATCACATCACTACCATGTCAGTGGTACCCAGTTTCTCAGTAGATTGGACACGAGGCACCTAAAAGTTGACAAACAAATACCTGTTATACACAGCCAAGAATTGTTCAGGTATAAAGAAGTGGTTAAATATTCAAGCAGTGTTATACCTGCTTGATAAATCACATCATTTTCTTAAATAAAAATGGGCATTGCATATGTATCATACAAGTCAACTCCTCTCTTTATTTGGGTTCTTTGTTGGGTTTTGGGTTCTAGGATTGGGGTATATTTTTATGGATATTTTGCTTAAAAAAAAAAGCCCCAGGTCAGTCTTGGTGTAATTCTTTTAGCTAGTCAAGTGATGAACCCCTGAAAAAAGGTGTTCTAAATGGAAAGGCTGACAACCCTTTAAGTGAAGTGCTGTGAATGATGGCACCTTGATCAGAGTTGGAGAAAACGTTCAATGTGATATAAGCTACTGAACTAAGTTGTAAAATGACAAGGACTGAGTGAACAGTTTTTAATACAGATAATATTGTTCATGTAGTCTATAAATATAGAATTAAATGTTGACCTCTATCTCCCGTGTCAAAAGTCAAAGTCAGTGTCAGCACATATTGTTTTTATTTGTTTCAAGAGAAAAATAGATCAACAACATTAACCTCACAATGAACAGAGAATTGAATGAATTAAAAAGCAGTACCCCATAAATCCCCTTCCTTTTATTGGCACAGTGATAAAAATGCCTAGGGCTTAGAGGAAAAGGGTAGTCTCAGACACTCGTCTGAGCTGCTCTATGTACACAGAGCTGTACATCACATGCTAAAACAGAGGAACAGAGATATTAAGATTCGTACAGTCTCATATAATACACAATATCCATCAAATTACATCATAGCATCCTGCAAAACAGGACATGTCAGCTATCCCTAAGACAAGTAGATTATCACTAGACTACTTTAAAGCAACTTTAGCCTTCCACCCACCTTTGAAAAGCACATTTCACAAAAGATATTAAATACACAAAAAGAAGACTTTATTCAATACTGTCCATACTGGCGGTTTATCAATATTTTAAGACATCACCTGGAAGAAGCTCATTGTGCTTAGAGAGTTACCATCTTCACTGGTCAGGTATCTCTTTAAATTCTTGGCTTATTGGGATAGGACTGAGGGATATGACATTTTTCTCCTGTTAAAAAGCAATTTTTTTCAAAACACCTCATAATAATAAAGGCCCCTATTTCACAACGCCTTAGTAAATTTGACAGTTAACTAAAATGAGCAGTTTCAATTGCAAATTCAGTTTAATTGCAATTTTTAGTGCTGCATAATTAAACTGAAAATGTTCTAAAAAGATTCACACAGTCAAAACTAGGACAGAAACAAAAGCATTTTCACAACATTGGTTTAGAGTTTTCTAATCAATTTCTAGAGAAACTGAAAAAAAAGTAGCATTTTAAACCAAATCAGTTTAACAAAAGAAAAGAAATGGTATCATCTGAAAAATTCAGCTGTTGGTTTTTGTTTACATTTTCTTATCCTCCTGCAGCTTGTAGGATATACACAAATTCTTTTGGTTTACTGCTCCAGTGATTATCTTCTGGCAATGTTGCATCATGTGAAAAACATTTTACAGCATTTGCACTGTGTACTAAACACACAAAAGCAACTAATTACAACGTTTGTCAAATCTGGAGTGTGTTCTGTGGACGCTTACTGGAACCAAATGACATTTTTCTTCTTGAAATGGGCTGGCTGACTTTGAGTTTCACCAGTAAAGTGTAGGCTTGGAGTGAAATCCTGACTCATACATGCTGCTGAAGGCTGGTATGCTGAAGCTATTCTATATCTTGGTGAGAAAAGCCTTCTCAGGCTTGAACATTAACAGGGCTTGAAAGAATTTTACAGCTGGCTATAAAGAGCAACTTTTCTGCTCCACATGTATTCATGCAGCTTCTGGGCAGAACCAGTCATGGTGCTTTTCATAGCTGGATGATCAGAAGACTTCTCTATAACTTCTAGTAAAGAAGGAAAGACATGTGTTTTATTATACTAAAGGATTATTGGTGTGGAGGGCAATACCAAATAGCTGTACAAAGCAAACCACTGATGGCCTTGCTAAGCCTGTAAACTCACTCACAGCTTCACACAGAGAAATAATGTCCAAACAGGGAGGGTACTTTTTCTGAGGCACATGGCTGATAAAATTAACTTCAGCCTTGGTTTTAAAAACTGCTTGTGATTTGAAGAATAGTGTACTGCATGAAAAGTATGATGAATATGTTGCAAGGGCCTAAAAAAAGAAATATAATAATTTGCTTTTCTTATTATTATTTTAGTCCTTATCCCATTAAGCCCGTTTTCATATCAGGAATGTTACAATTTTGTAAGTTTAAGGTTCAGGTGCTGCAACAGTCAAGTAACAGAAACATCAGCTTTCCAGCAAGAATAATATGTGTGTTTATGGTTGGTGATGGTTCTTCACTGAGAAATAAAAATGAGGGTTTTCTGGCAGCATGGACAGTGGTCAGTCTGCACCAGAGACTACCAGGATGGACAGCAGAGATGAATCTTTGTAGAAAGAGAACGAAAAAGAGTCACAGAGCTACAGCAGCTGGATCTTCGGGAATGTCCCTGGAGACTGCACTGAGCTCTCAGGCAGGAGCTCGGCAGCACGACAAATGTTTGAATGATGCTGCAGCCTCCTCTTGCTCCATAAGAGCCATTCTTTAACTTGAGATTCTCTCAGTGAGCTGAGAGAGCATTCTGAGATTTGTTTTTCTGTGTCAAACAGAAATAAGTTCACTGATTAAAAAATATCCTGTTTGGCATGTATTTATAAAAACAATGATCACATTTCTTAAAGAGGCAACCATATTGCTCAACATCATTCCAACACTAAAAAGACACAAAACACAGACAACTTAAAACATTAACAGATTCAAGCATATGAACAGGAAATAAAAAAATGATTGACAGTAACTGTTGATAACTAACTGATAAAAACTAAGTTTATTTATAAATAACAGTATCCCAACTCATAATAATTTACATTTTAAGAAATTCAGCAATTGAGCCTGTAATATGAATTTCCTGTTTAGTCATTTTCTCCCTCAATTAGAAAGCTTTCTTATGTTTGCTGTACAACAGGGAAAATTCTTTAGCATCACCCAAGAAGTTTGGCATCAAACCTAGCATGATAGGTTGCACAGATATATTAACTGAGATAAGTGAATTAGCTCAAGTCCTGTTTTAGATACTGTTGTAGATTACACATATCTATATGTTAGGAGTGTCTGTGGCAATCAACACTCCTTAGTCAGTTTTGAAATATGTCGATACCTATACAAAAGCATGGCATTAAAAAAAAAACTCACAGGCTTTTTTTCTAACAGTCCTTTGGTGGTAAATGACATTACTCTAGATTTATCAAAATAATGAAGATGTGTTCAGCTTATGCCATGATCTCCTACTTTAGTTGAGTGAACTCCTCATAAAAAGAAAGTTACTGTGTTTACTATTATTTATTATTATTATTACTATCATTATTTCAATAATAGTGAAATGCAGATAAGTATTTGGCTAGTTGAAATTTTAGCATGAGCTCCAAAATTTTCACACATATTTAGCATACTGATTCCAGACATGGAGAAACAAATTAGCAGATAAGTATTGTCATAATCATTAGTTAAAATTCTCCAATATAAACTAGTGTCAGCTCTCACTTTCAGAGCCAAGGAAAATATTCATAAGCTTTTACTTCCTGTAATAGAGAATTCACTGTTAACTAGGATTCAAATCCCATGTGTTCAGTCTCCCTACAAATACAAGTCCTCTTTTAGGGATTCTATCAAAAAGCTCTCACTGGTACCAAAAAAATAATAAAAATACACCACGATAAAGTGCCTTTAATCAGAAGGAGCTAAAGGTATTGAAACCTGCAACAGCAGCTGCAGAAAAAAAATGATCAGAAGTACAGCTGACCTTCATTTCTTGTAGCCACAGTCATCTGAGAGAATATTATTTTCTCTTAAATTATATAACACACAATTATTGATTTTTTTTTTCATGTTTCTTACATCTTATATACCACATACTTTAACACATTTATATTTTTAAACTTTCCATTAAAATAATATAGATGATAACGAGGTAATGTAGACCAATTTAAAACCTTGTAAGGCCATTAAGAACTTACTACTAGAAAAACAGAAGTTAGCAGAAGAAATTATTCACCACACTTTCACATCTGGGCTTGCAAAAGTAGCTTCTGCAACTCTTGTGCTTCTCTTTGTGTGCTCTTCCTGTCAGCCTCTTGATCTATTTGAAGAGAAACGAGGACAACCACAGAGTTACAAGTGTCACTCAAAGACACAAACATGCTTGGTGATAACCTGGAACTCTAAATAAGAGCAGTGAGTTGCTAATAGAGGAAGCTGAGGGGCTCGTTCATCCTGCAGCAAAAACAAGCTACAAACCAGTGCACTCCAGGATTTGCCCTTCCTGTTTGCACTGGAGCACTCGTGGGGCATCACATTTTTGGGGTTTACCACAGGTCACCTGGGAGACAAAAAAGGGACTCTAGAGCAATAAAAAAGTGCCATATGAACAAAGTGCTCCCAAGTTGCTTTGTTGATGCTGGAGAACAGAGTGGATGGACTCTGTCATAGTCTGATATCCCCCAAATCTTGCTGCTGCAGTAGTTCTGCCCTTTCAGTGCAATCTGAATAAAAACAATTTATATATAATACTTAATACATCACCAAGCCAAAGATTTTTGTTATTATTTTCTTTTTTTATCCATTTATGGTTGAAAATTAATGAAATTACATGAGACTGAAGCCAATGACAACTGCTAATCTGTAAGCAACAACAAGCAAGGAAAAGCTGATAGGAGTACAGCTGTTTTATTTTAATTGAGGAATGATTTTATGTTGGAAGCACTCAATATTCACAGCAAATTAAAAATAATGAAGTGAATTGATACCAATGATATTTTTTTTACCTACTATCCCTTTGTAAATCTATTTCTTCACACAAATTGACATGTATAATTGATACATAGGCTATTATTCCTCATTAGTAGGCTGAATAAAATAATTCTTGATTAAATTTATTGCAATTTACCATCCAGCATAATGCTTGCAAGCTATAAAAGTCAATCAACAGGAAACAGAAAAAAACCAGATGACATTATTACTTCTTATATATACACAATAATCTCATGTGTTTCATGGAACCTTCCTAAGCATTTCGTTGCTCCTGAGGAACTACAGGCTGTCTCAAACAGGTCACTTCATTTTTCATATGGCCATAAATATATTTCACTGCATACATTCTTCTGAGTTTTTCTGATAAATATCACCTCTAATAAGCAAATTATTTGCATATTTAGCAATCTGTTAGAAGCTGTCTGGAAGAGCTAGTCTTCTCCTAACACTCAAACAAAATTATGCAGAAGAGCTGATGATTTACTTTGTGTGGATTAGGGTGTTTGATTTATATTGTGTTATCACTGCGTCAAAAAAGTTCAACAAGTAGCAAAACTTCAGAATTTCAGTGAAACAAAGAAAGTCAATAGTAAACCTGACAAGCAAAATATATATACTGTGATGAAAAATTTCCAACCAAAAAATGGAATCAATGGCAGATCAGTCTGTTCTTTATAATTTTAACTTGTTCCACATCTTGCCCTGGCCTCCACTATTTTGTAGGAATTTTTTTGGTATTCTGAACCTAGCAGAGCAGCTATTATGCTATTCTCTTCTCTAATGGCAAGAAAAGTATGTTATGCTCAGACTCTTTCAATGGCCTATTGCTCCTATTTCTCTGGAGAATGCTAGCAGCTGGCACAGGATTGCTGCCCTTGCTGATGCTGGGCTTCAGACTTGACAAATAATTTACCCAAAAATGCTGTATAGTATAGATACTATAACTAGTACAGACATAGAGTAGATATCCTACTTTTGTCATCTTTACTTAATGCAATTTCTTTTTGATGAAGAGCCTCTGATGCCCTGACTGTGCCTCTTCCCTGATTGCAGTCTGTGTCTCAACTTGTCCAGAAAAGCAGAAGAAATTGCTCAAAAAATCAGACATTATTGTATAAGACCAGAGGATCAGAATTAAAAACTAAACTGTATTGGGAATGTTTTCCATTCTTATTACATATCACGTTCTTTGTAAAAGATTAGATAAAATCTAATTTAAAAAAATTAATTTCTGGTTCAAATCTAATTTCTCTTTATAGAACTAATGAATTAGAAAAGAGAAATACAGCGGTCTACAGAGGTAACTGAAATTGAGGCACAGAGTCTAAAGGTCTAATATGACTGTCTCCACTGAAAAATAATCTGAATTTTATTCTAAAGCTATTTTTAGATTCAAAATTGCATTTTTATACAACATAATTCCACTAATCAATATTTCTTTTGTTGCTACTTACAAATTTTGATCAAGTCTTTGTAAAAGGTGATATATCTCAATTCAGAAAGACCCGTGACATCTCAAAATCAAATCTCACATTTCAAAAAATAGGAGGAAGAGGTGCTATCAGCAGCAAACCCAGCTGTTTCAGGATTCATCTACTATTTGATATGTGTTACTCAGCACAGTAAACAACCAACCTGCCAGCGGCAAAAAATCAAAGAGCTCTGTTCCATCTGAACAACATCTTTTAAAGAACTGAGGCAGTGGCCCCAAAAAGCAGCCCTTAGAGGCAGGCAGAGGTTTCTAGTGCTCCCGGGGGACCCTGCCATTTCAGGAAGTGCTGTCACCCAGACCCACACAGTGCTGCGTGTGTGAGATCATCTTTAAGGGTGACCAAAGGTATTTCCAACAACAAAACCATCCACAACAGGGGAAGAATAACCAGGAGCTATGGCCTTATTGAAACTGAATTCTAATGGAGGTCCTCCACATACATTTAGCCTCCACAGCCAAAGGTGACTTAGTTCATTAAATCTTTCCAGCCTACTTCTCTGGACAATAGAAAAGCCCAGCATGGATATGCAGCTCATTCCTTCTGATTTGTGGTGATCTCCTGGTCTGCACACACCCAGAGACAGTAAAGGACTCTCAGCTGTGCCAGGCCATGGAAAATGAGCCAGAGCAGGGATTGTGTGGCTGGAACATCCCCCAGAGGAGCTCAGCTGGTTTGAGCAGAGTGTTGAGAGCACCCAGGCTGTGGGTGCAAAATATTCCTGTATGGGCCACTTACTTAAGAGTTGGACTTGATGATCCCTATGGGTCCTTTCCAGCTCAGAATATTCTGTGAGACACAAGTGATGTGGTGTCCCAGGGGGGCCAGCTCAGCCACCCCCCTTCTAGCAGCAGAGCCACAAAACAAAGACCTTTATATTTCAACAGGAATTATCTTGTCATTGCTTTTAATCTAGAAAAACCATATTAAGAATAACATGATGGCAAAGATTATGATCAGCCTTAAATACACCATTTTCATTCAGCTCCAACAAACTCAATAGGAAGACTATTTCATTAAAGAACACAACAGATTGAAATTCAATAGTTCAGTTAATCCAAGTACATTGAAATAAAATTATACATGTATATATACACACACGTGTATGTGCGTGCAAAGTGAGGGAGAAACTACTACTTTCACATACATATAATTTCTATTAAAAAGCTCAAATAAGAATGTAATATCAGAGCTCTTTAAAGTTTAAGGGTATTCTGCTCAGAATGTTTCTAGCTGCAAACATAAAAACAAACCAATACATCTATGACAGATTCTCAATTTTTAAATCTTAATAACTTGTGAAATTAATAAAAAAAATCACTCACTTTATTATATTCATCACCACAAAAGACAAAGGTATTATCCGTTTGAGTCTATACCAAAAGGAAACACACACACATTAATATCTGCAATTCTGGTACACATTCCAAACACAAGAAGTAACAAATTTGGTGACAAAGCTGTCAAAATATGTTCTGCAAATACATTGGCAAGAGATCTGGACATACTAAAGAAATTCAGTGAAACAAAATAGGTGCCAAATGGGGATGTTTGACAGAGTGTTCAAAAATACATTTAGACCAAAGCAGGAACACATCCAACAGAGAGATTCTCTACATAAATTATCATGAAACTATTAGAAATAATTGGCCAGTGATTTCAAAATATTACATATACTTTTAATGTTATCAAAGAGCTGTGTTGTGAACCATGTGTGATTTCTTGGCGATTGAATTTTTGGCCGCACAACAGCGTTTTTAGGCGCAAGTGAAAATACTATATCCCATACTGTAAGTCAATCTGTAGTCTTTGAAACGGCATCAAGCTTCCAAGTGCTTTGAAAGGCTGTTGGGAGAAATACTATAAAGTCTGGATACTCTGGGAGGCTGCAGAGCACAGCCCTTGCGGAGGGTGAGTGCTTGCCCAAGGCTAAGAGAGCCCACATGTTAAAGATGTCACGGCCAACCTCTCCAGCCAGTGTGGAGGTGTCTGTGGCCACAGTGCCCCAGGCCACCAGATCAGTGTAGCCCCGGTCCCTGCAGCAGGTGCCACAGTGCTGCCACAGGGCTGGAGGTAAAGAAGAGGCACCTGTACATCTGTGCCAGGCAAACAGGAGCACATTAATTTATACACAGCTCTGCATTACAGGCATTTCTCAATAAAATGAAGCCATCCAAATGCTTCCAAATACATCTGTGAATGCTGATAGCCCCTGCAGAAATATGCAGGAGGAGCAGCCCCTGCTCTGCACTTCAGTGGGATGCCTTGGTGAATGGAGGGGGGCAGGGGTCTGCCCTGCAGAGCTACCTGTTCACACCACTCATAGGCATAAAATACAAATCAAAAATGTTTAATGGTTCTTGAGTAGAGGCCTTATAACAGAATAAAATTGAGCAAGTCAAAGTAGACTACCCAGAAAGCAGCCAGGGTGCCAGGGCAGCTTTCTTCAGCCCAGAAGTGCAGTTCAGCTAAATGCCTACATCTTGAACATGCACTGAAATTTATGGAGTCTGCTCAGATTTTAAGGCTCAGAGTATCTGGGGTTAAAATCTGGCCTCCCTGAAGTGTATGGAAAGATATTCCCTGACTTCACTAGGATCTGTTATAATCTACAAAGGTTTCAACAGTGCATTGATCAGAGCCTCCCATTAGGGCACTGAGCCAAGTGAATTATATTTGTCATATGTTCAGTCTCCAAAATTTGTGCTAGATTTTTAGGAAAACAGTTTTATATACATGTTGTGGAATTCCCTCATTATAATCCTATATCAAAGAAATGCACTCTGAATTTGAGGCAGTACAAGGTGAGATTTGTGTTAATTTCTGGCAAGTTCATTCCTTACACTTGAAATGAGCCTCTGAGAAAGCCTTCTCCCCCACAGACAAGCTTTTTCCTACTCCAGAAAGATCCATTTTCCTGAACAACCACAAAGAAGGTGGCACAGATATAACTTAAGTAGCCCATAATTCCATTTATTCCACTGAGATGAGAACCTTCCAGAAAAGTCTCATCCAGTGCTTGCTATCACTTCTTCTTATTCATTGTGACATCCTCAAGGGCTGTCTCCAGCTCCCTACATCCCTCCCCAGTGCTGTCCCAGGCTGTAGGTGGGCTCCTGTGGGTTTTGGACAGGAGTTCCAAACATTCCAGTTTTGGACATCAACCTGAAAAATAGATGCCAGCACAGATAAGGTTTTCTACTTCATGTTGTAAATGCTGTTTCTGTCAGAAGACTGTGGCTTTGACCTGTGAGCTACACCTTTTGGAACTGGTTACAGAGCTTTCAGATAGGCATTTTTTGTTGGACAAATGAATTTACTAAAAAAAAATTACTATCAGCAAAGCAGACTGACTTACCTAAATGGGCATTTTTTCCCTTCTGTGTGAGCTCTTTAAATTTAACATGCCTTTAAGCAGTATTAACTTTTAAGTTGCCATAAAATCAAATAATTGTATTTATTAATTTGTTTTAATTACCAAGCACAGATAAGCATATGTCCTACTTAGCCTGGGAAAATCTGAACGCACACCTGCTCCAACAAGCAGTCTGTAAAATGAGACGTGAGGAAAATATTTGAATTACATTTCCCTGCTCCAACATACCATTTTTAAAAAGCACTTTCAACACTGAACTAGGCCTTTACAGTTAAGGCATTTTACAAGATGATACTGAGCTATGTTTCCTGTCTATGAAGAAGGCACCAGCATATAAAATGGTAGTGAATTTGCATTACCTCCAATCCATCATTCTTTGAGTGCGCAGGAAAAACTGTGAGACCTGCTGCAACAAAGCACAGCCTTGTGTTGACAGATTCTTATTTAAGTGACTGTGAATACAACAATTCCACAAATAATTTGTCAAGTGTGTGGCTGAACTAGCTCTGAACCCTGATAAATACCAACTCTCCTCACTGCTACAAAGGCATGATGTTCTGTGTGCGGGCAGTGAGTAACAAGCACCAGGATTTAACAATCGATGCTACTATATTTCTCTTTTCTTTGTGGTTAAAAAAGCCTTGAAGGGCGGCTCTTTCAGCAGTGTTAAGTACTAGTGGTGGCTATGCCTTGCAAATCTAAGTAATGCACTGCAGGCTGAGGTGAAAGGAAATAGCACGCTGCATCCATTTTTAGCTGCATTTAAAACATATGGTTTATGTTCTCTGGTGAAAAACAGTCTTTACTGTATAGTTAGCAGACTCTTGTTTAATACAGGCTATTATTAAATGGACCTCTTTCAAGTTATGATAATAGGACATCTACTTTGCTGCTTTTTGCATCCTAAGGCATACATTTGGGCTGGGGTAATTCAAGAGAAGAGTCCTTTCAGGAAAAATAACTCAAACTCAAGGGGAACACATGTACATATTAATAGGGGGGAAAACACTCCTTCCAGGTATTCAATTGAAATCAAGATTGCATTTTTCTATCATGCAGTGCATTCTAAAGGCATTATGGATGTACGAGGAAAAAGTCATTTTTAAAGAAATGTAAATCTAATCAGTCTTGAAGCTAGCAATATATACATAAATGTCTCTTGCAGACATAATTTAGTATGCATTATTAATTTATTTTTCATAAAGCTTTCCAGCTACAAAAAGGATAAGTGGAAATGTGCACCCACATTGACGATAATGCTCATTTGTCAGGCAGGAGTGAACATATTAACAAATTTCCCCCCTGCAAAATCCCAACCTAAAGGATGTTCAGAAGCTTCTTTGGAGAAAGACCAGACATGCTTATTGCAAACAACATTATTCCAGGCCTTATAATAAAATACCAGCCTTTAATGGGACCTGAACTTCATCAAGGTATTTGCAAGGCAAAACTGTTATAAACTTTGGACGGCAAAATAGTGTATTGTATAAGTCAATTATATTTTTACTTTTGATAGTCCTGATGTAAAATGCTAATTATTTATTGTTTATAAAGCAATTTCAAATAAAGCAGAACTCATACACTAGTGCTATCATGATTTTCCAGTCATTAACTTAACCAGAATTTGCATTTCGGGACTACAGCCAGTGACTTACATGCACTACTTAAGTCATTTTTCAAACACCCTGTCCCATCTTAATCTATTCATCATTAATCACATTTGGTCACTTTACATACAGAACACTATTCAGATGAAAGATAAAAGAAATACATTAATAAAATTAAAGCTAGAGTGAATACTTCAAAATATAAAGGTAGTGGACGAATATGGTTATCAAAGCAATTTATATCCTATGCCTATTAAAAAAGACTTGTCTGAGCAACAGTTATGAGTTTTTGAGGGTTTTTTCCTAGTACTGGAAAAGGTACTTTGAAAGGCACCCTTGTACTCTATCCCTCCCAAACATCTCTAATTGTGCTAACAAAGCAAAGGTACTCAAATTTCATAGGTTTTATGAAAAAAGGAGGAGAATATATTTGTAGCTGTTTACTTCTCAATACAGCTACATTTTAGAAGCTGTGAGTAATCTTAAACTTGTGGAACTGGCTAGTAATTACAGGCTCTGTTTATGTGAAAAGATCCAGTGCTCTGACTCCTGAATCTGACTGACCTATTCTACCTTCAATCAATCAAGCCACAGAAGAGTTACATCCTCCTTGTGCAGGTCTGCTCAACCAGGGGCTGGAAAGAACCAAAGGTTTCTTATGGAAGGAATTTTGTTACCTCTGCCTCACCCCTTTCACCTCAAAACAAAAAACCAAAACTCAATCCACACAGCTCCATCAAATACTGCTCCAGTCCATGCAACCATTTCACAGCACTGAAAGGGGTTCCATGGCATTTGGTGGCCTTGGGAAATTGCATGATCTTGGTCCAGTTCTCATGGATAAGTACCCATTTCATAAATACCCACTGGATTTTAGTATCTTACATTTCTGTGGGGAATTCCTGCTGTAAAGGTGTTTTATGCACATGTTTTGGAAACTCCTCCTCTGAGCCAAACCTCAGCCATGGAACTGCTCTGGTAACCTGAAACAGGTACCTTTAATCCAGTCCATGGTGGCTTGGGAAATAGAGAGGCAACCTGCATGGAATATTGCCTTGTAATGAAAGTTAATTGCTATCTAACTTGGAGCTTATAAATGTACAATATCCTGAGGATATTTACTTTTTGAAGCACTGAGACCTCATAGAGGAATCAACAGTTATTTCAAGTTCCTGACTTGTCTGTGGGTTTTTAAATTTATAACCTTAAATATGAAACAGATGTTGATTTTCTCTTAACAATGTAAAAAACCAAATCTTCAGGTACCAATTTTTTATAGGTTTAAAAACACCAATCAAATGCTATTTTTTGAAGGTTTTCAGTTTTTCAGATTTGAACTTGAGATCTAATTAATTAGTCTCTTGGACAATTTTTAAACAAGACACTTTTTTTCTAAGTTTCCTTCACAAACAAGGCTGCTGTTGAAGAAAACTGTTTCTGAGGTTCCTGTTAAAAAGTAGTAATGTTCTATCCACACATTAATGATTCCAAAATTCTCCATTATGAACAATATTTATCAAAAACAGCCCACTATCAGATGAAAGATGTGCCTTATCTTTTCTTGTCAACTAAAGCATTATTCACTGAAAGTTTCTTTCATATCTGTTTCAGGGGTTTCAGTGTCATTTTAAATTGCAAATCAATCATAGATCATGCAAGCCCTACTTCTGTAGGAGAGATTAACGCTCTGGCTAAAATTGTTTACAAAGCCATTTGTAAACCTTCTGCTGATGCAGATGAGGCAAGTTTACCAGTTTAACATTGTTGATCCCAGAGAAAGCCTTAAGCAATGACTTCAGAGGGCAAAAAAATTTGTTCATTTATCATTATTGTCATGGGCTTTCGCAAATGATAACAATTTGTCTTCATCCTATTTTTAGACAATGAGCCACAATAGAGTCCAGAAAGCCATTTTGCCAGATGGGAGAAGGTGCTTTCATTGCAAAATGTTGTCTTTTCTTTTCCTGCCCTATAAAATTGGCTTAAGTGAGAACCAAGGATATGTTTTAATGTCAGGTTTCCCAGTAGACACGATGACATACAATAACAGCACACAGTGCCTGGACAGCATGTTGTCCAAACATATTGCATTTTTAAAAACAACAACAGTCTTTGTTCCACATTTTTGCTGCAGAAGCTGCAATTAATACAGAGAATTTCCACAGAATAATAATTTTCATACAGTTATTATTCATTTTCTGAAAAATATCTAGATTTAGTAGTTCTTCCCTTTGCACTATGGAATGTCAAAAGATTTATTGTTAAAAGAAACTAAAAATACTGCAGAAAACAGGATATCAGTTAAGCATTCTAAAGTACTACGATGCTAATTCCATTTGGTTCAACTTTATTTTGAAATGATAAATCCCATCTATGCAATTACACAGACAAGTTGGACCTCGAGGAATAAAGGCAGTTGTGCCAGTGCCATGGGACAAGACAAAGCCTGGGAGAATTTAACCCCTTTTTGTGCTGGGCTTTATGTGAATACCTGCCCACTGACAGGGAGGGCCAAGCAAGGGGTTATGGAACACCCAAATCAGCCCCTGCCCAGTGATTTCCCCACAGAGAACAAATCTCTAAGGGCCAAGCCGAGAGGCACTGGGGTATATCCTTTTCTTTCAGTCTCACAACCTTTAGTTATCAGCTGTGTTTAGGGCTGATGTGTCCCTTTACTGTGGCTCAATGCAGTTTATGAGAGAAAAAACCCTTTTGACTCGGGTTTTGTTTTGTTTACCAGGATCTGACCCTTTGGGACCTTTAGGAAAAGAAAGAGCAGATACAAACATTGTTTTCATATAGACTGCACCAATTCCAAATTTTTTTTTTTTTTATAGACATATTAATATTCGTTCTCCAAAACCCAAAATATAATTTTACCTGTGTAGAGAAACATGACCACAGAACAAAAAAGATGTTTCTTAATGTGGTGAAATGCTGCTTTTTAAATGACAGTATTTCTTATTTCCAGAAGTTCATCTATCATTCATAGCTTCCCACTCCATAATCCTGTCTCTTTGTTCACTAACAATTTCACAATATTTCTAACAGTTTCTGCTTCTAATTTTTTTGTACAGATGAATACCTAACATGTAAGTTTGCCTTAAAAAAAAAAAAAAAGAAAAAAAAAAAAGAAAAATATTAACCAGCTGCGCTCAAATTTTTCTTGCTATAGGATTGTCATTATCCTGGAATTGGTTTTCAAGGCAAAATAAGGAGCTATGAGCAACAATGCAGTCAGTAATCCACTCAGCGTTTATACAGCAGGATGAGGGTGGGCATTACCAAGAAATACTGCACAGCACCAGTGGAGTTAATCACCAGTCCTGCCAAGCCACTCTCGGGGTCTCTACCCCCTGAAAGCGTTCATTGGCTACAGTAAAACTCCTTAGTATTTCTTATTCCCAGTCCTTGTATTGCAAAGGCACTAATAATTGTGTAAAGAGCATTAGTGACTCTATCAATATGAATGGAGAAATCCTGCAGTTTACTTGATATAAAACATAATAATATTTGGACAGTATTCTTTTTTTTTTTTTTTTTTTTTTTTTTTTGCCAGAACTGTGTCAAAGAGTTGTGGGATTTTGTTGTTTTAGTTTTGGTGGTGATTTTTTTTTTTTTTTTTTTTAAAGCCTCTTCATTATGTAGTTTTCAGCCTCAACAGCAAAATAGTTAATTGCATCTCTGCCAGGTGTTTCATTAATCCAGTTAGCTGTTAGACAAACCCTGCAGGAAAACAGAAGACAACAGCCTCTCTGCTTACCCTCCTCCCCAGCCCATGCTCGCCTCCCCCTCCATTCCCCTCTAGGAACTGACTGATGGCAGAGCCACTCTGCTCAACTTGAAGGCTGAAACTATAGAAAATTCCATGCTTAGTCAGGAAATGTGGGAAATCAGCAGAGGTAAGTATGAACTGTACTACTCCTGCAGAGACTCGAGGAGAGATGTCCAGATCTCTGGGATTTGGAGCCAATCACTGTTGAAGATGGACTGACCTGCTCTAAGCAGATGCACTGCTGAGCATTTGACCTTCACAGGGAGGCAAAAGTTGCTCAAGTTGCTAACAGTGGTTGTAGACTGGGCTTTTTGGAGCGGGGATAAGATTTAATATATAAGGGGTAATAAGGAAAGCAGAAGAAATCCAGGAAAGAAGTTGTACCTTCTCAGGCTTTGTTTGCTATATTTGATCAGTCTTTTGTGAATCATCTTTGTTCCTACAGAAGGAGTTGTGTAAAGATACCAGAGAGGTCTTGAGAGCAGCAGAAAGAACCTTGCAGCACAAGAACCTCTGTCTCCTACCTGCAGCCTGGGAAACTGTTGTCTGACACCAGAACATTGTGGGTATTTTGCTCCTGATAAACTCTTTTTGAGCCTTGTTCTTTTTGGTGCTATTGGAGCCTTTGTTTATTTACAGCATTCCCAGAACCATGCATGGCTCGGGTTGGCAACCACAGCCCAGTAGGTGTAACAGCCTCCCTCTGGAACCCAGCTTGAATTAAGGCAAATGTTTACACTCAGAGATAAAATCATAGAGAGATAATGGGAGGCAAAACCTGATAATAATAATTTTACAAATTGATAAAAAATCAATTTATGACACAGGAACACAAACCTATAGTGCAATCTTGGTCCTGGCTAAAAATTCCAGTAACAGTGACCTTCCTTTCCAGAGAAGGGACACCTTACTTTTCTTTTGTCTGTGCACCACTACACAAACAAGTCACTGGAGGCACTAAGGGGTGGGATGCATCAGTGTTTGAGATCCTATCCTCAATGAATTAATATGAAAAGACTTTTAAAAGAAGTTTAGTACAGGCCTTAGAAAAAATTTCTTCTGAAGTTTCAAGTAGAGTAAGACAGGAAGATAGTGTCCAAGACACTCAGAAAAACTTGATTGGTTCAGCTTTTACAGGTGAACCAGGAACAAATAAAGAGAGGTTTGATCTCCTGAGGCTCTACTACTCATTATACTCCACAGAAATCTGGACAGTAGGACAGACTCAGGTTTCTTTTTCCTTCCTGTTTGAATACTCTCCTAGCTCCAGTCATTTTGCTCTGCAGCTAAACCCACGTCTGCAAGGGATGACGAAGGGGATATTATAGCTGCATTGTTTTGTCTTTGCTGGGGATAGAGAATGATGTATTTGGAATTCAGCTGGTGTATTTACAGTAGTTTTAGTAACCCATAAAACATCGGATCTATATTTTGAAATATTTACAAGAGCAGCAGTCAACAGTTCTTTATCTACAATAC
Source organism: Anomalospiza imberbis (assembly GCF_031753505.1). Lineage (NCBI taxonomy): Eukaryota > Metazoa > Chordata > Aves > Passeriformes > Viduidae > Anomalospiza > Anomalospiza imberbis. The sequence continues at coordinate 5,662,105 of NC_089692.1, read as the reverse complement.
TTTTTAATACTTCTGTCTCCTCCTCTCTTGTCACCTTTTTTCATGCTGCCTTTTTGTTGGTTTTCAGCTCTGATATTGTTTGCTGATTGTGACATTGTGAAAATGACTGTGTTCCTCTAGATGAAACACAAGGCATTCCTAAGTGCACTTTGTTCTTTTTATTTTATTAACAAAAGGAAAAATGAGATGTATCCAAATCACCCATTCACTAAATAAATTCCCACATTGAAGGGGAGAGCTCCAAGCTATAACAACATTGTCCATTTGGAGTCCGGTCTGTCAATGACAGTACAACCAAAGAAAGGGGGAGCAGAGCCCTTATAGGAATTTTTTTATTTTTAGCTTGGAATTAACAAACTGGATCAATTATTTTTTCAATCTGAATTTTTCTTTAAAAAGATAGATTCCTGAATTAGGAATAAAAGCAACAATCACTGCCCTTCACCTCACCTTCCCTCTCCCCACCCAAGATCCTCTCATTAGAAATGAGATTATTTATTAATTAACAATAAATTAATTAATCAACTAATTATAATAATTTATTAATTTTAAAAATGTTGCTGTCTACCTATGTGAACTTGCCTAGGAAAAAAAGCCTTAGTTTCCAGCCTAAATAACATATGGAATAAAATTCCAGGATAAACATCAGGTAAATGGAGCAGCACTCCATAACCTTCTTATTAGTAGAAGTGGAGATATTTTCCTGCTCAGGCAAGCAGCTAAGGAAGACAAGGAAATACAAAGAGAAGGATAGGTTTAACTCTAAATTTCAGACATAATTCTCACTCCTTAACCTCAGAGATACAGAAGCAAAAGGCTGCCCAGTAAAACAGCAGAACAATTCAGTTCTTTGTCTCATTGGCTTTTTGGTTTTTGTCTTCCTGAGCAAGGCAGTCATTACCTCCTCCTCAGATGGAGGAGTTGGAGGAGAAGGAATCAAAACCCAGCAATGACCTAAGCATTACCAATGGAAAGAACAATGTTTTGTTGGAAAATTTTCCCCCTTTTGAAACTCTTCTAACCCGGAAAGGTAAACCACAAACACTCTTTAATTGGAATAATTCAGCATCCAGTCCTGACAGCCAGTAGCAGTTAAATCTCCAAATTAGCCAGTCCTAGTTATACCCAGGGAAGGAAGGGAAATGGAGTTACGGCTGTTTGTATTGGCCAGCAGAGATTTAATCAGTTCCCGTACAACCTTAGGCCCCGTTTGCAATGGTGCAGACCACACTGAGTAGAGGAGCAGGAGCTCCCTGAAGAGCAGGGCAGAGCTGGAGCAGCTGGGTGCCAGTGCCACCTGCCCATCCTCACTGCACACGAGGGCTCCCGGCGCTGAGGGACAGCTGTCTGCAGCCAGAGCCGCAATGGAAAAGCTACAAGATGGGTGAGAAAGGGATCTTGTGACATTCCCTACGTGTCCAGGCAGTGGACAACAGACACAGACTTCTCCCCCTGCTACCATATTCCTTTCATTCTACATTTTCAAACTTTTGCTAGCAAGGAGCCTGAAACTCGCAGCCATTTCACGAGGAGGGCTCAGAGGCTCTGCCAGGGCCAGGCTCCAGGCAGCTATCGCAGCATTCCCGGGAAAATCGGGAGAGGGAGCAGCCCTGACTGCCGTGGCTGACAACTGTTTTAAGGCTGTATAATTATTTAGGGCAGGCAAGCCCTCAGGGAATGCCTTGAAGGAATGAAGAATCTTTTGCTCTTGCTTAGAGCTTTTTTCTAAGACAGGAATGCTGAGAAATGGGGAGTGGGGGTATGTTTTATACTTGCAATTTCACTGTCCTGTGCTGCATAGTAAATCTTCTAAGGTTCCTATTAAACATTTTAGCCACAAGACGCTCTTTGTGCTAAGTTAAATTATTTAATTGTACAGCTGTCCCCAAATATCCATCAGCATGGATTATTTATTTATAAAACCTGAACATCATTAAATGTGTTACCTCTATGACAGCAAATGTCCACTTTCAGACCTAACAACAAATAGCAATTCTTATTCAGCACTTTCCATGTAAGTATCCAAAAATAGTTTATCAGCATTAATGAAATAAACCAAATAAGAGGCAGGAAATTACAGATAAGCAAAAAGATTGAGAAAATCTAAGCAAGTCAGCCATGGCCTCATACAGAGTTTGTGACAATGGCCAAAACAGCCCGTTATCTCCTGCTTTCCACCACAAGAGCATCTAGAATCAAAATAAGATATTGATTTTGAATACATTTAATGTTTTAAACAAGAGTAACCTTAACTATTTTGAATCAGTTTCTAAAAGCAAATGTATCTGTAATAATAATCATAATAATTAGAATGAAATTTTGTTGCTGAAATGCATAAGCAAAAGAAACTTCAGGATTGTATACACTTGATATTTGTAAGAATTAGGTTCCAAGGTGATCTCTGCATCTTTTCAGGGACGCTTGTTGGATCCAGTGTAGAAGAAAATAAAAAGCAAAAATACCACACCCAGAAAAGTTTGCATACAAGCAAACCCAAATAAACAGGATGGATTGGCAAGTCATTGTAAAGGCAGGCAGTCTCTGTGTATTCTGTTACTAATACTTCATGTTACCTTCTTTTTTAAAAGCTAGATAAAATCCAAAAGATTTACCACAAAAGATTATGGCAACTCAGGACTTGAACAATGCTACAGCATCCCTTTTAAAGTTAAATCATACTTGACTATTGTTATAACAGTGTCCATAAAAATACAAACAGCATGAGGGTAGTTCAGCTGCTGAATGCCCACTGATAGTGCTTTTTATTGCATGGACAAGATCACAATTCATACACTAACCCCATTTTCCCAATTCCCCAAGTTTCATTCTGTCAGGATTTGGAAATGTTGTGGAATTTATTCTCACAGCTGTAAGGGGAGGAGGGAAACTGCAAGGGCTGCCAGTACCAAATGCTTAAAGAATCTGAGCACTGTGGTGGAGCAGGACCAATCAATGGGTAACACCTGGTGGAGGCATTTTGTTCTGCTCCAGAAGATGCAGCCAATCTGCAGGGCCAAACCCTGATTACGAAATTACTGCCCTTGGTTTTTGGAGAAGTCAGGATTTGCATCAGCATCTTTGCATAGCCTGCTTTCAAACCAAAAGACACATAAGGAGAAGGATGAAGAAAAAGAAGTCAGATGCCATGGCTGGAAAAATGGAGATAACCCTCAAAAATATTACTATTTTGTCCTTTAATGCATAGAAATATATATTTGGGATATAACACAGCAATCAACTTATCTCTAGGGTACAGGCTTTGATAGATTATGATCTAGAAAAAGATTATTATAGTTTCTACACAGCATAACTAGGAAGCAAAATAACACTGTCATAGAAGGTCTAGAAATATTTCCTTATTTTCATATTTTCCTGATGTAGGGGTTTCAGTTCCCAACATAAAAATCCAGTAAAGTTTATGTTTTAATTTTGATTTCAGTCTGTGAGGACCATAAGTGAGAACAGGAGCAATGCATAGCAGTCAGCTATAGGCACCTGAGGATTTTATGGTGGAAGAGTTGGGAGATGAGGAGGAGAGAGAAAGTTGAAGGTGTTGGAGTGGACACAGAAAGCCAAGCAGAAAATGAGGTTATTGCCATGAAGAAGGGTGCAAAAGAGACAAGACAAAAATCTGAAGATCACAGATCAGATAATTTTTTATGCTTATAGACCAAGTTGTTTGTGTATTTGCTTAAATATTACCTAGGAGAAAAATCACTATGAAGAAGTTATAGATAATAACAGTAAAATAGCATAAATAAGAAAAAAAAAAGATGAAATGAGAGATACAGCAAAATGTGATTTTAGAAGACTCAAAAAGTGCAATTTATATGAACTTTCAAAACACAGTTGAAGAGAAACACAAGTTTTCTTTTGTCTAATATTTTCCTTTTCTCTTCTGTAAAAATGATGGTAGATCAATAGTATACTCTAAGAGAGAACAAAGAAAACATAAGAAAAATAATTTGCAAATATGCTGAGAATTTGTTCATTCCCTATTATTAAACAGTTCAAGGGCAGATAAAGCTGAGCTTTAAATGCAATAAAGAAATTATTTCAAAGCAACACTACGAGCATCATGCAGTAATTGAGAGTAGAAAAACAAGGGTGATAAAACTGTCCCATGTTATTGATGTTAGAGTTCATATATGATGCATTTCTGTGACGGGATTATCAGAGCCCTGATGACAACATGTACTTACTTATCAAACAAAACAAGGTGTCTCAAAAAGGAGAAATATTAAATTATGTGCTATCAGCCTGCTATACTATTCAGCAAAACTGTGTGTACATAGTATCTGTTCCATACATCTGTATTTCTGCACGTGACCTCACTAAACTACTCTGTCTCTCTACAGCGTTTGCATAAAGAAAAATCCTTTGATCTTGTAAGCAAAGTCTCAAAATAGACCCATCTTAGCAATAAATTAAATTTCATTAAAAAATGGCAGAATAGTCTTGTGCAGGTTATCAGCCTTTCTCCTGCAACACTTATTCTCTCTTCTTGTCACAGATTTGTTTTATTTTGCTACAGCAATACATTATTACATCTTAAAATTCACATTCACCTGAAGAAAGCTGTGACATGCCTACCAAAAGAGACATACACTGCTTAACCTAAATTGACCCTTTTTTCCTTCTATTCTAATAGATCTTTTTTCTTTTTGTCACTCAAAATGAGTGTCTGATGTATGAGCATAAATTGTTAAAAGCAGTTTTAGGTAAAGGAAGAGAGACTGAAGTGGAGTTTTCTCACAAAAGCCAACCTCAATTTATGTCAAAGAGGGTTAAAAGACCTTGGGATTAAAGCAATAAACTTGCTGCTGTCAAAGCTAAAACCCGCTAACAATTTAGTGCCAAACGCATGTTGTTCAATATCATTTCATATTATATTATGTCACAAGTAGGTGACAGTTCCACATCAGACTGACAGGGCTGATTTACTCTGAAGAATTCATCGACATTTTGCAGAGTCAAAGCTGACTTCATTTTGTTTGGATGCAGGGTGGGAAATCTCTCCCTGAGTTGGAATATTTGGCTGAATAACCCTCATGGCACAGAGCCCTCAGGCACGAGCCGCCCAGCCCGGAGCTCCTCGCCTTCCCCTGCCCTAAACCACCTCCAGCCCTGCCCTTTGTGCAACTCCACTTTTTGATGTGAACGGTTCCCCTTCCTGCAATTTTTAAAATATCTGACTGTCCTGGTCAATATTTGGATAATTTTTCTTTCTGAATTCAAGATTTTATGCTTCTCCAAAATGTACCTATTGGCAAGGGTTGAGATAAAAGTCTGTGTTAAGAAAATACTACTGGCACCTGCTTATATTTTAAGTAGGTAGTAATAACAGCTATTTTTCCAGGATGTTAACTAGATCCCAAGGTCATGCATGATGAGACCCTTCTAAGGCCAATGGCAACAATACCATTTCTTTATATACAAATGTCTTTTGCAAGATATTCCTGGATGACTTTTTTAATATAATAATTCAAATTTCTCCCAGGGCTCTGAGACAATTCTGAATAAACATATTCTTTGTTTTGTCTCAGGAAAATCTAATTAATTTGACTTCTCTGTCAAGGTTTCAAAGCTTATTTATAAAGGGTGTCCCTTCTCCAAAATCCAGCATGTTCTTCTACAGTCATTTGCATCCTTCTATGATGTTCATTTCCTTCTCTTGTTGGATACTGCTATAAATGTGGAACTACAACTCAGCTCCTGAAGCTGATGACCAGGGAACCTGGCTTCTTCTGAACCAAGCAGAACTGTGCTACACTCAAAGTGGTCTTTTTATATGTGGAAACAGGAATATCCCTCCCTTCTTTGTGCTTCTTTTTTAATTGTGGAGCAAACTTTCAGCTATCATAGTTTGCTCTTGCCTCTATTTCTGAAAAGAGCTAGCAACATTTGGGGTCTTTAAGCACACATATCACTGTTTTCTCCATCTAAATACAGGTGTGGGTGCATTAGTGCCTGGCCATTAACGTCTGTAAACCGCATAGTAATTCTTCTGTGGGATTCTTTGGGCAATATTTGCTGTTCATCCAGGAAAACATTATTATTGCATGTAAAATGGGCCCATCATCCAACACTGTTTTTTTTTTGCTGACCATCTGCTGAACAACTCCCAGGCAGCAAAGGGGTTACCTTGTCTGTTATGCCAGGGAGCAGAACTTCTAGTGAATTGTTAGATGGGTTAGCAGATGGTTAATCTTATTTGACATTTAAAGCACTTGGAGGTAAATTTAGTGTTCACCTGCCCTGGAGTGTACAGCATGAATATGCTCCTACATATCTATTCCTGTTTAAACTAGTAACTCTAATGGCTGGAGGATATGCAGTGCCTGTCATGAAGAGAAGTTTCAGGGAAAAGGGGGAAAAAAAGAACAGGTAAACATTCATCCTGGCTTTAAACATTTACAGTTTTCTCATATTGAAACACAAATTCTATTATTTTTGGATGACCATCTCATCCTGACACAGACATACTCTTGCTAACTTACCTATTCTGCTCGTAGATCAAATTCTAATATATTTTGTTTATTAATATTTCTGCGCTCTGTTTTCCACTGCCCCATCAGTTATGGATGTGACAGACATGTGTACACGTTTCACTGAGTGCAAAGCCAAAGGTATCCTGTGATCCAGTGAGAAATCTAAAGGAGAATAAACACATTTCTGCAACCTTTTCCTCACAGAATGCCTGCCCCTTAAACCCATTGTGGTGCACACCAAAGTTAAACCATGGAGGATTCAATGAATTGCAAGCCAAGAAAAGGGATGAGCACAGAGCTGTGACACAGCCTGAGACTGCCTTTGCTCTCTGCTGGGAGGGGCAGGGGGTGGTGAGGGCACGAGGGGTGGGTGGTGAGGCTCCCAGCCCCTCCTGCTGAGCTCCAGCTGAGCACAATCTCCCCTTCAGTCCTCTGCACCTCTGTGACAGAGATCAAAATGAATTGTCATGTCTCTTTTAAGAGGAAAAATACCACAGCCTCTCTCAATACAGGCTGTGACCTTTCAATTTATGCTATCAGTTTACTCAGTGCTTGCTCTGTGGTTCATGATTAACTTGAAAGAGTTAGATCACACTCTCTCCAGGTCCTCAAGAAGGAACTTCTGTTGACTGTTAGAAATCCCTCATGCAATAAAGTGTACATAGTACGGCTGTATAAGCTATCCTTCAAAGTTACAGCAGCTCAGTAATGAGGTATCAATTCTTATCAAAAATCTCCTAAAATATTTCTACTCACTTTTGTTTTTCCTTTAAGGTACTATATATGAGAAGACAAAGTGAAAAACAGCCACCTGGTCATTAATAAATACACCTGCCTTCATCAATTCCTTAAAGGGTCACACAGCCCTCACACATTAATTAAATATTCTATGTATATCAAAAAAAGATGGTTTCAACTCTAACTATAAAGGATAAAAACTGAGATAAAGAGAGATTTACTCACACCTTCCTGCTGAGCCACAGAAACCTTCTCCCTCCTCCTGTAACTGTGCTGATGGCTCAATGTGTTCTAGAAAACAGAATAAAAAAATTTCATCAATATGTCATTTTCAAAGCTCACCCATAGACTTTCTCTATTTCTTTTTAGAAAAAAAAATATGCATTGGCAATTCTTTTCATCTTCACTAGTAGGGACCCTAGAAGGTGGGATGGCTTGAGGAACAAATGCTGGACTGAGTTGCATCTCCTGCTGCCACTGGAAAAGCAGTGTCTGCTCAGGTCAGCAACATGGGGGTTCTTTTTGTTATTTATTATTATCCACCCCTCTGTACTTAAAACCTGCTTGTTGGGGGTGAGTAGATTCTTTCAGGTCTTGTTTTAGTTATCCATGTGCATTTCCCTTCATTTTGCAATGAATATCGGGCAATGAGGGGAAAATCCCTTCTTTGCTTCAGCACGACTCCCCAAACCAATTTTACGCTCTCAAGTTTCCAATGCAGTAGCAGCTCAAGCTCATTTTAGCAAAATCAAATAGATTTTATTACATTGCTTGTATTTCACCTTTCCTTTAAGTAAGGATGGAAATACAGAGGTGAAATAATTGCAGGGGTATGTAAATAGCTAAACCAAACTGGAAGTTTTTAAGAACAGACCAAGTGTGTCACATTTAAGTACATTCCTTACCAAGATGGATCTCAGGATCTTTAACCCTCAGGACCTTAAAGTTTCTCACTGACATTACAAGCCTGGCCTGCTGCTCACCTCACTGTAGTAAGACCTGACACAATTGCTCACACTGTACTCTTTGGTTTGTCTTATTTTCAAGAGAAATCCCTTTTTATTGCTCTGCTCTCAGGTCTTTGAGACCCCTTTGTGATACCCCACCAGAATCACCAAGGGGTGCTCAGGCCCAATTCACCCCTCTAGGGTAAGGAAGAGGAGGTTTTGAGCCTGACTGGCCCTGCTTCTTTTGTCTTTGACTTTTCCAGAGCCTTTAAAATTCTTCCTGTAGCCTGGAATTCATCTGGGAATAAAGGTGTGCCTGCTGAGGTGCCTGTATGTCCCCAGAGGTGGGGACAGGATGGCAGCAAAGGACAGTCCCAGTTGGCATCACCTGTGGTGTCACATTCACTAAAGTAGAAGGAAAACTGTACATCAAACACAGGTGTCGACCATGCACCACAGACCTGGAAGAAAGGAGGGATCAGTCCTCTATATCAGAAGCAAATAGATTGCAGAGTTTGCTGGAATTCAGGAAAGTTCACCTAAAATGACCTTGATGATTAAATCCCACTTTAAGCACTGCAGTGGTCAGCACAGTACTCAAATTTTAAATTAATTTTTTAAAATGAAGTATCTTTATGGATAATCCTTCATTTAGGAAAAAAGAATAGGTGTTATTCAGTGATATGACTCACCTGAAAAACAATACTTTCTGTGTTTGAATTTCCATGTGAAATTTCAGAGGCAGAAGAAATTACTTTATGCATTTGGAGTGTTACTATTGTCCTTACTTTTGAGTTTTTCTTTTAATAATGACAGCCATCTACTGTTATTACTGTAGCTTCTTGTCCAGATCTCCCTTTGGAGACTTTCTGACTACTTAACACCATTTTTCAATTTCCTACTTGTGCATTTACATCTTCAGTCCAGATATGAGAATTTGCTAATGGACTGCAACTTTTTCCCAAGATTCCCATGTGTAGAATTTTACATAGACTGATCCAAAATCTAAACTCTGCTTGCCAAAGCCTTGTACTAGGAATATGCATGTGATAATGAACCCCAGAATTATGGTACCATTTTGAAATACAAATTTAATTTGAGGACAAAAGAGAGCAAAAAGTGTCAAGATGGTATATTTAAAATAACACTAAAGTGTACATGTTGCCAAATAGACAGAAAAAAAAACCCTGTTGTGCATGAAAATGTGGTCCACTCCTGCACTGTGTACATTTTCAGCTGCAGATTGAAGAATAAACAGCCCAGGTTGGAAAATGGAAAACACAGAGGTAGGCACAGCTATCTCCTGTTCCTGAGGTCACACCACTTTTGCATTTCACCTACAACAAAGCAGATAATGCACCATTTGGCTTTTCTCATTCATTGAAATAACTCTGTGACACTCTCTAGTGGAAGGCAGACACACACCACCTCAGCCACGCTGTGTGCACGGAGCAGTCACGGGAAGCCACACCACGAGAAGGGAGACTGGCTGAAAGGGAGCTTGGGCACTGTTGCATGTGTTTTGCTGCACTCTTATTTTTTAACACCACAACCAAAACACTTACAGACAGGTCCCTTCTGTTTGAAGCCCAGAGGATAACGTGGTACTGAAGCATAAATAAAGAGTGCCACTAGCAAGGAGTAACTGGCAGCAGACAAAGCCCAAGCCAGCAAACTGTCACGATTGCTCTAGAGGGTTTATAGGCTTTATCAAATCTGTGCTAGCTAATTCACTTGCAGAAGTGTACTGATAACACTGCTTCTTTTTTTCCCTTGCTTTTATTATGAACAAAAAGATAGACAGGTCCTAAGGACAGATCCTTTTCACAGCTCTGCTCTCTTCTGCCAGCACATGCCCTTCCACTCACAGATTACCAGGTTTAACTAGGGATGTTTTTGAGCCAGAAGCATTTATTGCAATAAAACCCAATATATTTCCAAATAAGAAAAGCTTCCCCCTCCTTTCTAACACTTACATTGCGGTTGGAAGCAACATTAAAAAAAAAAATACAGATCCAATCTGGTGTTCCTTGTCTCAGTGAATTTGCAAGTGGCTGTTTTTTACCACTCCAATAAACATACTGAAGTTAACATTTCTGTGCATGGACAGAAGAATTTATATATATATACAGATATACATACACACACACATCTATATCTGGGTGGAGCACTTGGCTGCTTTCCCTGCTTCCCCCCCACCCAAGTTTAGATGCAGCTTTTTGCATATTGTTAAACCAATGCTAGTTTATCAACAGCTATTGTTAAACAACAACTGCTATTAATCTAAATGACATAAATTAATACCACCTGCTGTAAATGCAGAGGAAGTTTGGCTTCTACTTTTAACTGCAGCTTTTGAAGTATCCAGGACAGTATGCAGGTAGATCCATGGATCTCTGTCATTTTCTCCCTCCATACATGTGACTGTTTGAAATGATGCCTTTGGGGTGGAAAGGTTTGCAGAAGGTTTCTCCTCCATGTCTGGTCCATCATTTCTGAAGGCTTCCTCAAAGCCTTCTGGTGATCCTTCCAAGGAGCTCCATGCACAGCAGCCTGTGGCAAGCTGACAAAACACTGGAAAATTCTGCCAAATAATAAACAAATCAAGCCCATGGTTTTTTCCAAACATATTTCCATGAATAACTGAGAAGGCACATTTGCTAATTTACTGCATGTTTGTCTTTATGGAGTATTTTTAAAATAAAATGTTTCACCCCCTCCTGCCTTGTCTTAATTTGTCCTGTCATTCAATTTCTGTAACTAATTTGAGGAGAATTCTCTAATGTTTCACCACACTGCCAAAGCATAGTTTTTGCATGAATGTAATGCAGAACTATTTTAATTATGAGGAACATCAAAAATTACTCCATAACATGCTCATTTCTACAAGCCCAAAGGAGACACAACTGAATTCAGATTCCTGTTTCACACAAACACAAAGGGAGAAATTCTGCCCAGACTCTGTTCAAGACAGACATTCATAAAGTATCTCCATGGTAAGTTTTAAATGACATTTGGGTCAGTATAACTGCTGAGGAAAGTTCACTAAGGAACAGTTTTGAGGTCAACTATCACAAAGCATGAACAGAGCCTTCACAGAGCTCAACTTTGTGCACCTGGCTGGGTCAATTGGTTTCTAGACTGAAGTGAGTGAAGAGAAAGATCCTCTTGCAGATGCGACTGAGCAGGATCTGAATGCAGGTTCTCTCAGTTATTTTCTGCAGGAGATCCTTCCTCTACTGGCCACAGGTGTTGCTGGGAGAGACCAGGAGCCTGTTTATGTATGAGAGTAGGGATCTATAATAAAAACAGCTTTCCATTAAAAAAAAAAAAAAAAAAAAAAAAAAAAAAACACCAAAAAAAAAAAAACAACCAAAACCTTTTCAGTGTGCAAGTGCTGCCAGTTTACAAATTGGAAGCACAGGGATTATCAGGGAGCTCCTGTCAGTGATTTAAATTTTGTAATATTGTTCCTGGAGAAAAAAAAAGGACACCAAGGTCTGCCATTGGAATACACAAAATCAGTGCAGTGATGTGGAGGCTGTCACAGGGTCATCACATCACTAGGCAGAACTAAGCTTTGTCACTTTAAAAATTCAAACCTTAAGACATTTTCAGTTACTTATTTCAGGTGCACATGTAAGGAGCAATTAGGGCATTACCTTCACTTTGAGTTTTCTTCTCTGTCTCTCTAAAACATTTTATATTTTTAGAAGATGTGAAAGCTTTACAGAGACAATATTCTTGCTGTAGCCTACCATGTCTACTATGGAAATTCCAGAAAATAAGACAAAATGTGCTAATTTATAGTTAAAAGGATAAAATTTTGAATAATCTGTTTTTCTAACAGGAAACAACTGAAAATAGTGTTCAAAAAGTCTGATATTCTGCATGATCAAACGCACAAACGGTTTTCACTTTCACCTAACCCCCTAATTGTTCTACCGCTAAGAAAAATATCTCTAATTTGCACTGCTTTAAAATCATCAGGATTTAAGTGCTGTAAACAATATAATAAAACTTATACAGTACTTATCACGCTATAATATCTCATGATTTTTTACACACAATGAAATATTAAATCAAAAAACATTAATGAAAAACTACTAGAAGAGATAGTTTAGCATTTTCACTGCTGAAATTTAAAATTTCCAATAACTGAAGACAACAAGATGCACAATTGAAAAGAGGAATAATAGAAGACTAAAATCAGAGGTTTTAAAACAGCACTGCAGTCAGTTATTCTAAGAGACTGGGATCTTAGGCAACTGCTAAAGAAACCTTGACAAAGGAACAACCTGGTTACTCTGACACAATGAGAGAGGGAAATATCCAAAAAATAGTTACACTGCCCAAAATTTGGCTCAGTCTCTCTTTGGTACAGAGAAGCATTATGTGAAGCAAGATAAGTAGTTAAAAAAAGGCTGCCTGTTGTTTTAAACCCCAATAATTATTTAAAAGATAGAAAATCATCAGAAATGTGAGTTTTAAAACCTAGTCTTACTCTCTCAGAGTGAGCATTTTTCATATGACTTAGCAAAAATTAGGTCTACAATTTACCTCCCTTTCTGAATTTCAGCAATTTGATGACTACCAAGACAGTTGTGAAAAAGGAAACATGTAGAACTAAATAACTGTTTGGATATCCACTCATTTTGGTCCCACCACAAAGAAGAAATTCTTGCTCTCATGTTTACAGTTCAGTGCACAAGACCATAAATACCTGCGATAACCAAAGATGTATGATTATTAAAAAAAAACACTCTCACATGAATGTGGCTCATACTAAGACAGAGACCTGTAAAAGTTCTAAACCTGACTGTAGAAGAGCTTACAGATATAAGCTATCATGGCATCTTTAATATAAATCTAAGGAATTCCATTGCTATTGGTAAAGGAATTCAAATTAAGCCAGGAGATTAAAGCAATTCAGGTGATCTCCAAACAGAGAAAGAAGGGGGTGAGAGCAGCAGAGAATGTGTGCTCTTGCCTCCATGTGTTAAAGATCCAGGAGAATTCAAGGAAAATCCAGCCAGGCTAAGCAGAGGGAGGGTCACCAGAGATTTCTGCTTTGAGTAGTCAAAGTGCACTGGTGAGTCTGAACTCCTAAGTGACACCTGTCAGGCACAGCTTTTGTGTTAAGATAAATCTTGAACGGAGAGCATAATTTACTTCTCAGATAATTTGGGAGATAATTCTTTTATAGACACCCACCCAAAATAGATAACCATGAGAGGAAAAAATTCCCCACTCTTCTCCTACAAACAATAACTCTGTACACAGGGAAATACACCCACACATGGCACACAAAAAGCCCTACACCTCCTTCTCACATGCATTTCCACCCTGTTCAAAGCTACGCTGTTCAAATGAGGATTATTTCCTATAAATCCATATTTAATAGAGAGGATTTAAAGTGAATCTTTCTCAGTTAAGAACCAAAAATACTCAGCTTTATGGGCCATCTGGGAATGCTTCCCAAATCCAAATTTAGGGTCCAGTAACAAGTCCTACATACAGCCTTTGTGTGTGAACACTCACTCTTCCTGTGTTGAATTTCCCTGAACTGGAGCCAAAATGACTCTGCACATGAAGGGAACTGTGTGGGGGATCAGAAACCCAGCACAGCCAAATGCCAGAGTTGGAGAGACCCAACCACTCTGCTCCACACCCTTTCTCTGTAGAGACCCTTCATCCACTCTCATGGGTGCTCATCTAGCCCAAACCTACTAGGGGGGAAGGTGTGTTAAGAGCGTTCTTTAACAAAACATCAAAGCTGAAAGCCTTATGGTTTGAGGATTTTTTGAAAACCAAAATTTGGCTGCTCAAGTAAAAAAAAAAGATAAAAAGAAATTAGTGTAGCATTTGCTTCCCATCCCAGTGCTGTATCAACTGTCAAACACTCCTGGAAATAAAAGTAGGAAATATTTCATTTTTCTGTTTGCATAGGAATAAAGGACCTCTGCATCAACTTTAAAATTTTTGATAAAAATCACTAGAAATAATGCAGGAGTAATTTAATTACAGGGCAAGTTTTAGGGAGAACCAAAATAAAGTCTTGAAATACTGAGACCTAACAAAATTTTTTCAAGTTCCTGAAGAAGAAAGTTCTGAATTGTGAACATATGAAATTGTTTCTCTCTTCAATGCAAGCCCCAAGTGTGTTTAATGGTTTAATATGATTGAAAGAAAACCATGCCTGAGGGAAATGGTACTTTGCTGGATATGTATAAGGGTTGAAGCAGCTTGGTCAATGGGTGACCATAGTATATGAATCTAAAACTAATCTCAAGGAGCCTGAGGGCACCCAAAGCTAACCTAGTCAAGTAGTTATTTTTTCATTTGCTCTGAGCTAAATACACTGTCTGTAAAAGACTCCTTGTACACCTCACAGCAAGTGTTTTGTTTTCCTTACATTAAAAAAGAAAAGTTTTAAACAAGATGTTGTGTGGTGTGCATAACAACAAATTAAAAATAATTACATAAAAGAACAAGCAGTCTCTTAGTTGTCACTAAAATGAGAAAGTTCTGAAAATTGCTGAGAAAAAAACTTGCCATGAGACAACTTCAGAGCTTAGATCTTTCCCACATCACTCTCAGAACATCTGGGGTGTGTGACCTGTCAGCTTGTGGCTTGTGATTCCGCTAATGGAACCCACAGTCCATCCCACCCTGGCTGCTGAGCTGGCTCCTCCTGTCTCAAACGAGAGGTGGGTGAGGGACTGCAGGCCCCCCCTCTTTGGAACTGCATAATGCCACTTCAAAATATCAACCAATCTTTACCAAACTAAAGAGGACTTTTGTAAAAATAATCTATATTACCTCAAACCTTAAGAAAAGTACGGATTTTTTTTTTTTTTAGTAAAATATGGTAATGAATAAGTCCAGTTACATTTTGCAATAAAGCTGCACGAAACAGACCAACTGCTCTGTAAACAAGGGCAAGGGATGAGGTGAAAAAATCACTGGAAAATATTAAGTCCCCTGAGCACCACGGGATGTGCAATTTTCATCATGCTTCGAGACGTACTTGTGTGGCCTTGTTGCTTCTATTGATCACGTAGGTCTTTCCTAATAGAGTTACAAGGCATTTTCAGTTGCAGACTTGGAAACCTGTGGGAAATGGGATCCAATCATCTGGCTGCTACATTCCTGTAAGGCCAGCTCTGTCTTGCTGCTACTGCTCTGTTGGGCTTTGAACACGATACCAGCACATCTAGGCTGTGAAGCAGAGAGCAGGGATTGTGCCAGCACAGGTTATGAATGTCTGTGAAGCAAGAGCCAAGTCTGTGTGGTCATTTATGAAGTTCAGTTAATTGTTAATTTTCTTTTTCTTCCCCACTTTTTTTCTCTTTGTTATGAAACAGCATGTCTGATTTCCAACAGGGATGTAAATGTAGAAAGTGGGGATCATTAAGAGGTATTTTATGCCCTTTCTGCACCCCAGTAGGCACAGTAATAAATGAACAAAAAGCACTTTTTAATGTTATGCTGAGGCAGAAGATATTGGAAGTACTCAAATCTCAGTGAAAATAAATGTTACTTTAAACAAGAAACCCCAGGCACAGGAAATCTCAGAAAAAGAAAATCTGTATTTTGGGCTCTTGCATCAAAATAAAGACATTTGTGCTTTGCTTATCAGATCTGCAATCAAAGATATTTAGAAAATAAGGGGAAACTCACATTTGATAATTTTCTACTGAAAACTGTACACAAACAAGCTACCTACTACAATCTATGACTTGGAAACTGAAGCCTGTAATAAAATACAATAGTCTTTTCTCATGTAATATGAGTAATGGCAATTTAAGATATTAAATTGTTAAAAAAAGAAAGAAAACTCTAGGTGAAATTCAATGCAAAATCTATCCAGGCAAGCTGTGGAAAAATGTCAGTTTATATTGACATGACACAGAGTTTATGAAGACAACACCTTTCAGAATCAGGCCCATGGCTGCTCTCCCCAAGCCTTTCACAAGAATGACTCCCGGAGGCCCAGGGGAGGCAGCTCAGGACTCCCACATGAGGCACGTGTCAGTGGGTCACAAATGTGGGAGTGGGCAGAGGGACTCTGTTAAATGAACAATTATGTTTATAGACTGCCTGATATTAAAAAAAACAACAACAAAACCCAAGATATTTTCTGTCAGAGTTTCTCTGCTCAAGAACAACACATAATGGCCACGAGGACAAAATACAGGCTCATCACTGAAGAGCAGTAAAGTGGATCTCTTCTGTTCCCACCTGCAATGTGCATCTTTCACTACATCAGCATTACAGCTCTGAGATGAGTGGTACCCTGAAAAGCTAAAACACTTCCATGTTTGAGTCAAAATTCTTTACCATTACAGTGTAGACATAAACATTGTGCCATGGTCTGGAGGCCCTTCCCAGGAAACAACACAATGCAGGCAAATTTATATAAAGTGCTCCTGATTGCACCACTGTTACTAAATGATTACACCAGCTTTGGTGAAGTTCACCAAGATGGGAGGAAACAGGGGTTCTGTGCTATGCATTCCTCTCTGCAAGGCCTTATCTAAAGAGACTGTACAAGCAAGAGGGTGTGGGAGGGAAAGAAGCAACACTCCAAACTGGAAGAGGATGAAAACACAGCACAAAAGTACATACGAACATTTAACAGCCCAAAGAAGATGATATGGTCCATGAAGACCTGCCCTCATAACCTCAGGAAATACAAATCAATCTGTGTTTCATCATCTGAAACTTGAACTTCTAGCTAGTAGCTGTGTGCTCTTCCCCTGCTTTCTTCAAAAACTCCTCCTTGAGCTGATTTACACTATTTGCTTCTACTGCTGACTTCGGCAGTTTGTTCCAGACTGTATTTCAACTACCCTTTGTGTAAAACTGTTCTGTCTGAATATATCGGAGTCCCTAAATTCTGGTACACATATTGGAGTGGTTACAGGAGTAATTTTAGTGTGGCTGGCAGCTGGCCTAACTCGTGCTCTGATCTCTCCTCCCCTCCCTCAACTGAACAGATAATACTTTGCCATCAAAGTCAGGGCTGCTACAGAGAGAGTCTGCTCCAGCCAAGTGCCCAGAGGGACAGAGCCTGAACTTGTCACATATTGGCAGGACACTGTGGCCAGAGCAGCCTTCCTAACCTTTAGAAGGGGACTAAAGCAGTGAAGAGCAAAGAGTAAGCAAATAGAGAGGAGCAGGACTCTATGTCTTACTGTGTTAAAGAATTTGATCCCATTCCTTTGTCTGCTTTCCACAAACATTTCCACAAGTAACTGTTGGTTGAAGGTAAAACAAAACAAAATTCTGATGCAAACAAACGGCAAAATAAAGTTGATTATAGATATTTGTGAAAATTGAGCTCTGTTTTTTTTTTTTTTTTTACTACATTTTGGATTAAAAAGGGCACAAAATTTATTGGGATCTCAACTGCAGCTGTACGTTGGCAATTGAGTGGCTGGAAAGAAATGGGAGAGGGAATTGCAGCCTCCAGATCTTGAATAAATTGTCAGTTGATCTTAAACAGGAAATACAGGATTCCTAGTTTTGACTTCTGAGGATCTGCATTTTCTAAAAGATGATTACATGCAAGTGTATTTTTAAATCCACTTTTGTGCATGAACTAAAGTTAGGAAAGAGGCAGATAATCTATCAAGTGTGCCATAACTTTTAAATGAAGGTGACATATTTTTCCCAGTCTGAACAACTTTCATCAGGAATATTTTTGGAAATTTAGAAAATCTCTTTGATGTCAAAAAACTGTTCTCACATTCTTTTGAAGCAGACAAAAGGTCAATGTTAATTGCAATATGCTGTAAATCATATAGATTACTTTCAAGAAAATATTTAAGGGAGATATCTTATATGTGACATTCATTCTTCAGCAAGCCAGACATGGATGATGTTTAATTTATAAAGATTTAAAAGGATGGAAGTCTCTTGCAAAATACAGAATTTAATGAAATTCTTCTGTTTTGTTACCAATTTACAGATATCATCTCTTCTTATTTATGGAGAGAAGTGTATTAATCATCCCATGCAGAGTTGCAAATTCAGCAGAAACATAAATTATCAGTCCTAAACCTCAAATTCTTTCAAAGGATCTATAAAACTAAAAGTTTTGAACAGCCTGGCTAGAACAAATGGACAAGAAAAGATAATGCATCTTTTGAAATACAAACCTGCAGAGATGTTATGCTCAATTACTCTGACAAGAGATTTGGAAACCAACAATATTCCCTGTGGAATACCACTGCTAAACTGGAATGCTAAATCAAAAGCTCAAAGTTAAGCAAGAATAACATAGCATAAGCCACATTAAATGTGTGTCATCTCTAAAGCTTTAACACACTTGGAAATTTATTAGATAACTATTTCTACCTTTGGGGGATGGGGGAAGGCAAGGTTGGAAGAGTTCAGATGGGCAAAATAATAGTAAAAGTACCACTCTGGATTTCACAAGGAGGAATGGTGGGGCTGGGCAGGCTGCATCCCCTACTGAAAGTTATCTGGTGACCTGCCAGAGAGCTCAAAGCTTGTTTTAGCATCCAAACAAAGGTTCAGAACAGTCCTTGCTTATCTTCAGAGACACCAAAAAGCCCTACTAGAACCTGAGGCAGAGAGGAGTTGCTTGGAAGGGTTTTGGAGGAAGGAGCAATAACAGCTGGGGTGGCCAACAATCAGCCATCGGGTGCAACCAAGGACTTGAAGCAAGCCACTGGGAGAAGGTGCTGCAGGAAGCTCAGCACTGCCATGTTGCAATGGCGTGTGGAAAACACACTTGTTTTATTTCCAGGGAATGCTTTCAGCCAAGCCACACATGCAAGCAAAGCTTCCATCTGCCCAAAGAAACAGGGACACATCCAGCCACCTCCCGTGGGATCAGGGCAGGGCACTGCAGGGAGAGAGGCTCTGCAGACAGCTGCTGCTCCCAGCAGTGGTCAGCACCCCTGCATTGCTGTGCACTTCTGGGGAGCTGAGCACTCAGGATGCATCCATCCCAATGTTGAGTAAGGAGGAATGGAATGTGGGCTGTTTCTGAGGGACAGGAACGACATTGCCAAAAACGCACTAAGAACACAAGTCTAATTTAGGCCAGTCAGTTCTTATTATCTTCACTGACATGGCAAGTCCATGATTTTGGCTGCACAGAAAAAAAGGGATCATCTTTCTGGACTACAGGCCTGACATGCAGAGCTGCTGCACACTCAGCTGGGGGAGGCAGGGGTCTGGAAGGGCCCTGGAACACAGCAGGTGGGTATTGGGAATCTGGAGTTCCTGTACTAGGACATAAGTGATAGGATTACAGACAAGTGAAAAACCTAGAAAATTTTAGGTGAATTATGGGATAATTTCAGTATAGCAGTTCTGAATGTTACCCCTGAATATCCAAGGTCTGTGTCCTAGAAAACAGGGGCGCTGCAGGATCAGCTCTGCTACACTCCTTGCTCTCCAGACGGATATGCCAGTCAGCAGGAGATCATTATTCATGTGGAAAAGGATGAATTTGTTGATTGATGTTAAAAGCTGATAGGGAAGTTGAAAGGACAACAAACAAGAAGAAATACAGAGCACACAACTGTGGTTTTAAAGTTAATGGGTTTTTCCCATCAGGTAATGCTGCATATGAAATAATAATGGTGCTAACTAAAACATTAGTTACTACTTGATGATGACACTTTACATCTTTCTGTAAACCCTTTTATTGACACTAGCAGAATCTCCTGTGAATAAGGGAGAATAATGTCCTACATCAATATCTGGCATATGCAATGTGTTTATATAATCCAGTCCTCTTCATGGAATTAATTTGATCTGTCTGGAATGGAGCATGTACTGCTGGTTACCTGTGCTCCCTGTGAGCTTTTATTTCTTGAAGATGCAGCTTGTTCTGTTTTTCTGGCATCCTGGCTGCCTATTGAATGGGGGTAAGAGCACAGACTGAATGGCAATCTACTGACAATCACTGTTGCCAAACCAGAGCTGTGTTTGTGTGGGATGCAAACAACAGCCACTCATCCTTCAGTTTCTGAACACCAAAATGACAGGTAGCTCTTAGAGAAGTTTCACTTCGAAATTATTAAGTAAAAGAGAAAGAAAGAGGAAAAAAAAAAAGACTAAGAAATTAGAGACACTTACTGAATTACTCCAGTGAACAATATTGATTGACAAATCCAGTCCTAAAAATCAGAATTAAAATTAACTGCACTTACCACATCAGTCAGTCACATTGCATTTTGAAAGTCTGGCATGAAGGATGAACAAATGCTGTGAAATAAAACCCAATGCAATTACACTATAAAAAGTGTTTGCCAGTTTTATTTTATACAGGAGTAACACATCC
The DNA here is from genome assembly GCF_031753505.1 of Anomalospiza imberbis. Classification (NCBI taxonomy): domain Eukaryota; kingdom Metazoa; phylum Chordata; class Aves; order Passeriformes; family Viduidae; genus Anomalospiza; species Anomalospiza imberbis. Next base: position 5,641,601 of record NC_089692.1, on the reverse strand, counting down.
TCACAAGTTTGAAAACTTTGTGTTACCCAGCAGGAGTAAGTAATTGCTTATCTTGAAACTTTTTCAAAAAGTTCTAATGTAAGGGGTTTAGCTATCAATCAAAATCAAATTAAAAGGGTTTATGGCAAATGAATCAAAGCAATACAATTTTATTTTTCTGATGAGATTTATTTACATAGTGAGATTAAAAATGTCTCAGATTTATGCACCCTCTAGGAGCATGAATTTCCCAGATTTGAAACCTTTAATGCAATCACCTTTACCCTGTGAGATAAGCCTGTGTCAGCATTTATAAAATAAGGTCTTTCTAGCTGTTTGGTCCAGTATAATAAACCACTTCCTACTCCTTTGCTAAATGATAACTTTTATTCCATTAAGGCACCTTTACTTTAATCCAGAATTTCCATTCCATTTTCCTCCTCTACCTACAGATCTAGAGAAATTCCATGGAACTTCCCCAAAAGATTCCTCTAAGATAAACAATATATCTCTAGAAACATTTAGAGGACTAAAGGGCCTGTCTGTAGTATATTCAGTGGTAGCACTGCCCAGGATTACACTGGAGACTCAATGCTACACCATGGGGTGCACGCTTTCAAGGAAGAGTGCTGTTCCAAAGGACAAATTTGTGGTGCTCACACACACATGGAGAAACAAATGTACAGAGAAGCACATTTTCTTTGCTGGCTTCTGTCATCAAGACTATCTTTGTGGATTTAATTACTGGACATACCAAAATATCAATCCCATTTCACCATCTCGTTTACTGCCTACCTTTCAATTAACTCCATTTTTTCCAGTCGTTGGCCCAAAAACATTGCTAGTTTTCCCTTAAGAATAGCCATGGAAGCTTTATTTCTTACCAACTTTCAAAGACTCGTATTTGTTGCTCTTTCTTCCTCTTTTTATAAAGTGCATTACAGATACACAAAGAGACCAAATACAACTAGGTTATAGTACTACAGAAAGGTCTCGTGATATTTTCCACAAAGTTTTAAAAGTATACAGTTAGCCAGGACTGCAAAGCTGCCAAGCTGTGCTCAGTGTTCTTCTACAAATAAAATAGGTGTCCATGACACAGAAAAAGCACAATATTCTTCATGGTGCATCTTAAGCACTGTGGCAGTTTCCCTGTGAAAGCCTGAGAGGAGGAATTATTGTCAGGGCAGTGAAGGGACATGCTCAGTTAGTTAACAAACAAGGCACACTTTCTTCGTTAGGCCATGCCACACATGGATACCTGCTTCCTGCATCTCCATAATCACAGTGACAAGGAGCAGGACTTCTTCTGCTTGCTATGAGGATTTCTGGATCACTGGAGATGATTTTCAGAGCCTTGCTGCATAGATTCTGCCAATTTGTGTTCAGGCTCTTCTACAGGCTGGAACAAGCAGCTGAACAAGCACCTGGCATAGAAGATGAGTCCGAGTGCCCAGGCTGCACAGCACCCATGGAAAGTGCAAATAATCAATATCCAAATTCCCCAGAATTTCCACTGTGCTAAAGAAGCAAATCAAGTAACCAACACAGCTAACGTAATGGTGGCCAGGAAAGAGCTGTGCTTGTTAAAAACTTGTCACAGGTTTATTCTTTGATCCGTTGTTTAATCTTCTTGCTCATCCCATTCTGTTTTCTCTTACACAAATCAAGTTCTTGTGATGTGCAAAAAAAAAAAAAAAAAAAGAAAAAAAAAAGAGGAGCTGTGAAAGGCAGGTGCCTGACTACAGCCCCAGGCAGCATGCAGCTGCCCAGCTAGGATCATTTGGGCCATGTCCTGTTCCCATTGACCCTTTTCATCCAGGGCAATGGGAATACCAGGGACAGCCAGCAGCAGCACGGGCTCTCAGGTGCTGTTTTCCTTTGCACTTCCCACGTCACGGCCCCGGGCTCGTAGAACTGATGAGCTGTGCACAAATGTCACACGTGCCACATATGCTGTGCAAATCTGCTGCTCTTGGGTGGGGACAGCACCGCTCCACCAGCTCAGGACGCTGCATCCAAGGATGAACAGAAGACTGGTGTTTCCAGTATATCCTGGATTTTGAAAGTGCTGGTGAGCTGTCCTTGGCACACCACACTTCACAGGTATTTTGGGGGAGCCTGTGTATGAAACAATGGATCTGATGAAGGCACAAGCTCTTCTGCCGCAGGTGAGGGGAGACAGGGTGTGGCAATACCCTGAGATCAAAAAAACATAAATAGCCTACTTAGCAATAAAGGTTCACCATTACAGGCCAAATAATTCAATTTAAAATACTGCAAATCTACTCCTGCAGCATATAACATCATCATGAGTGCATCTATTCTAACCCACTGATGACCTCAGGGAGTTTCCAAGAATATTACTTCTATTTTCTGTCCTTTCATCCCTAATGTATACAGGCAGACTTAGCTCTGTCTGCAACAAGAGAAACCATTATATCCTAAGAAAAAAAATGACCACTCCCATTATCTGAATGCCAAATTTCATATATTCAGTTTACCAATATCCCACACCAGCCTTTCAGATCAGTGAAATGAGATAGGCTCAGATCTCTAAAATCACCAGGATAGAAGCAACATTTTTGTCAACTGCAACATGAAATCATAGCAAGAAAAACACAGCTGACATGCTAAAATATGAAAAACTGCCATTATATTTAAGGTGTTTCTAAGAAAGATTACATTTATTCTTGTGAATAAATTCACGGATTTACTATATATCAAACATTAGGCTTTATTTTTCTGTATAAAATAAATATAGCAGGAGTATAAGATTATGACTTCACTATTATTTTGTAAAACCATTTAATTTAAACAGAGATATCTATTCACCTGATATCATAAAACCAAAAACAGAACCATCAAATTATTGTACAGCACAAGCACATTGTACATGAAAACAACATAGGTAGACTTTCATGAGAAACTGCTGTGTTTTATCACTGTTTAATGATTTGTTGCACTATTTATAGGATAAACAATAAATCTAACATGATTCATCATATTAGCCAATAAATCATGAGACAAATCATTAGGCAGAGTGATAAAATCAAGTGTTTTAGAAATAAGTTAATCTATGATGCCAATGCCTAATCTAAATAGTTGCTTAAAAACCCTATTTACTAATCATTTTTACATAAAGAAAGACTGATGATTATGTAGATTAAATGTGTACTTATTCCTATAATCACATGTTCTGTGCTGATCTGTTTAGAAAGGAAAAAGAAAAGATTAAAAACATCCATTGGAAAAAAAAGTAGCATCATTTTGATTGTATTTGTATATTTATGAAGGAATTTCTGCACCACTTTTGAGTCTGCCTTCGATTTTGGAGAAGAAATGGTTAATTAAAGCATGCTGCAAGGTTGCTGGACAGCTATCTTCAGCTCTGAATTCCATAATATCCTAATTAACAATTTCATTAAGATGTGATGGCTGGTTCTAATGCTTCTTCATTCTTCAGCCTGAATATAACCCTGTAGACTTTCTCATTTGTGACAACTGTGTTTATAGCTTCTCTACCCATAGAGCTTCGTGGCACTTTGAATTATGCTCAAGAGTATATGGGCATCACGTCACATTTGTGTGCCTGATATCATACATGACTCGCTGCGCTCCAGCCAGGGTCCTTAATGTACATTCTACAGATGGACTACCCTCTGAATGCTTAGCCAGATATTAAGTTAAATCTTTTTGGAGTCAAGCTTGTTTCACATCAGTTATACAAACATATTGGTTCCTTTAAAAGGACAAATGCACTGAGAATAAGACAAGGAATCTAGGTCGGAAATCCAGGAAAATCATTTTAAATTTCAGTTTAGCCTTTAAATTTGAAAATCTCTTCTGTGGGAATTATTGTTATCTGTGAAGGTTTTTTTTTTCATTTACTTAATCCCAAAGAGAAGTAGCTGAGCAATATTTATCAAGAAGTAGATAAGCAGCATAGTTGGCTTAACATGAAAGAAACAAACAGCAAGGCAACCTCCTTCCCTCTCACTTTCTATTTTGTATTAAAATGCAACAAACCTGAAAAGATAGTGACAAACCAACATGATATTTTCTAGTTCAGGATTTTTCTCCCCAAAAAGAAAAAAAAAAAAATTACCATTTGCTTGCCACTGCTGTCTATCTATTTATCACATTGGGACTATGGCATACCTACTGTACCTTCTCAATAAGGCTAATCTTGAGAGCAAGGTATTTTCCTCTAACTGAAAGAATATGTTTGAGCAAAAAAAAAAGCATCTGTAGTTAGAGCTGTGACCAACTGTTTACTTGTCACATGGAGTCGAGGAACAAGCCCCTCCAGCTCACCAAGTACACTGGGGAAGGGAAAGGATGGGAAGAGGAGGAGCAAGCCTGGCCCTGGGAGAGGGGGGCTGTGTCACAGAGGCTGAAGGGAGCACAGGGGATACTGCTGGGTTTGTTGTTTTCTCACTTTTTATCTCAATCCATACAGCATGTTTTGTAAAATGTCTGAGACATGACTGGAGAAGTGAGAGCAATTTGATGTTTTGTGCAGTATAGGCAGAGATGGTTTGTTTGTATCTTTGGTTTATAATGTGCAGACACTCCATACATATAAAAAATGTAATAACCAGGAGCATGCCAGAATCATATGCCTGCAGTCCCTTGTTATTCTTTCAGAACCTGCTTATCTTTGGCTTCACTTTTTCCTGATGACACTTAAGGTCAGATTTTTAAAGGCACTTAGATGCCTCATTTTATCGAAATCAATGGGAGCTAGGTGCTTAAACACCTTTGAAGAACTAGCTCTTTAATGTTTATTAACAATACCTCAGATGAGGGTACATCCCAGAAAACATAATAATTGCCTGCCTTTATTAACTGTGGTGTGTCAAGATAAGATAGAATCAAGTCCTCAGACTCATCTCCTCTCAATGATTTCCTAAATGAGATCAGTTCCCACTTACATCCTGAATGACCAAGGGTGACTAAATCAGAGCAATGAAGTATGCTTACGTCCTTGAAATTCAAATCATCTTGCAGACACTTATCCCAGTGTTGCTGATTCACATATTATCAAGTCTTAAAATGTTTGTTGTTTTTCTCCAACACTCAGCTGTTACCATTTTAACTTCAAGATAATATCTCCTTTTTCTCTTTAGGTAAAAATGAAACTTTTATTTTCCCTTGGAAGCTTAAAGTCTCAAATGTGAACAATGGAACTAAAGATAAAACAGACTTATTTCTTTGTATTTTTGTCCTCGTAATTTTAGTCTGGTGGACTCACATATCCATTGTTCATCAATGCAAGGCACAAAGCAGAGAGATCTCCCAAGTCAGCCACAAAGATACATCTCACATCTTTGGACAGGAAAATTAAAAAGTCAGGAACAAAACATTTCTAAGAGAGGCTTTTGGATGACTGGTAAGGGAGAAGTAGGGAAGAGAAAGAGAGGGACTCTTTTCCTCACAGATCTTCCTCTTTTCAACAACTAGAATGAGCTTTGGATGAAGCCCTGAGCTGAACCTCCTAAGGCTCAAGCAAGGACATTCCCGCATTTCTCCTTGTTCCTCTAAAGGCAGATTTCCGTCAGAGCTCATTTCTACCTTCTGCTTAGCTATGGACACACCTGGAGATTATTCCTGGTGGGAATCTTCATCCATTTTTGTCTCCTACAAGCACAGCAGTCACATATCACCTCTAGAAAATCTCTCCTGAGGGTTTGGTACCTTGTTTACCAACCAAGAGGTGCCCAAGCTTTCATGAGGCAGTCACACCTATGCCTTTTAAGTAATTCAAATCTATTCTTGGTACTGTGGTTCTCTTTTTCACTGCTGTCTCTTTATTTTACTCACTCTGTTTAATCCCCCCATAGTGAGAGACCAGCTGATCAGCACTCTGGGCAGTGAGCAGAGTATGTTAGTGCACCATGGGCTGTATTTAAAATATCTGCCAGAATGGTGAAAGGTTTGAGTTCAGGCTTAACTGCAAGAGACCCTCCCAACTTCTCACACTAGTTCCCTCTAATCAACAAAACAACAATGAAAAAAACCCAAACCAACCAACACACACACACATTTCATGCTTGTTTTTCACCTAATTCTTTTCTCTTTGTCAATCATCAGGTGATTTCTTGGAAGTCTTAGCCTGCACCTGAGATACCTGAAATATTATTTTTTATCTGTCCAGAACTGCTAGGGAGAAGACTGGCTTTATGTTGTGTTTCTGCAGATGCAGGTGACTCCTGGCCACACCACCTCTCCAGGGTAACTGCTTCTAAAGCCTGTTAAATCAATGTTAACACTGCTGTTTAATAACAGCATAAAGCACAGCCCTTGCATGGATTTAATTAGAGCCATGCAATCGACACAGGCTGCACAGAACAGTGCTGCATTGAAAGAAAGCCACTCATTAGCTCAATAAATTCAAGACTGACTGGATAGGTAATTCTTAAAAATTAAATTTTTGAGGTATTATGATCAGTGAAACTACCCCAACAGTCATTCACATATAAAATTGTAATATTTCAAGTACCTCCCCTACCTACAACATCTGTTGATGTCACTAGACACCCCGTGTCCATTTATATGCAGGGCCAGGGCTTTTTCATACATCAGCACTGATATGCTTTTTCCTATCCCTAGTCAACCCAGATGTTTTCAAAGTGATAATCAGGTCATGTGCGAACTGCATGGCTAAAAAACTGAGTAGTGAAACTGTATTCCTGTAAGTTTTTTGTATATCTGGATTTTTAGAGTCAGGGTTTAAGAGGTTCCTATCTAAGACATGCAAAATTATTTCTAAAGTAGTACTGCAAAAACATTTTACAGTGAATTACTTTTTAAAACATATTTTAAACAGAAACACATCACCATATTTTCTGTGGGCTTGGAAGCTTATGTTAAGTTTCCAAATAAGTCAATTCTATAAAGATAACATCTTTTCTTTCAAAAAAAAAAAAAGTGTTGCAAGCTAATACTGCACATAACAAATAAGCTTTAATTAAAATTTAAATTGAAATCTGTATTGGCTAATCATTCCTGAACAGGAAATATTTTAAGACAACGTTTTCAAAATCTCTCTGGTCAAATGTTTCGGTGCTCAGTACCTATAATTAGGGTGAAAATGTCAAATTTTTCTGTTCACCAAAGTCTAAGTGAGATTTACCAAAGTGCTTGATGTCCATCTGTTCCTACTGTGACATTTACAGCTGAATTACTACACAAGCTCAGCACCCAAAATGCTGAAGTCCTCTGGGAATCTGGATGTGTTTTGACAAGCAGCATCTGAGCCCAGGTAGAATCTCTGCTGGTTTAAAATCTAGTTCCAGCTGCAGAGGATGGGTTATGCTGCAAATGTGTCCTGTAATCATTAGCATCACAGTGCCATGTGCCTTTTCTTTCACACAGCTTTTCTGAGGGGTGTTGTAGTGCACGTAATAACTTGCATTAGTATAAAAATTGCATTTTTTTTTCACACACAACTAATTTCCTGATTATGTAGTTACATATGCAAGTGTCCTACACACAGAGACACTCAAATCACTTAGGCCACAGGTGAAAGTCAGCTCCAGATGAGGAGTGAGTGAACCCCCCTGAGAGATCAGTGTCCAGTCAGGTTTGCTGACCCATGAGCCTGTTCATTACCAATGCAGGTAAATAGATGTAAGATTATTAACAGCGAGACCTGAGGCAGTCATAAAACTCTGCCTAAGGTGATTTGAGGTATCATCCTACACTTTTAACTCATTATAAATAAATCAATAAAAGCCAAAGTAAGCAAAGTGAATACATATCATATTTAAATCTAATTATAGGCTAGTTTTGTACAGATCTCTAGTAGTCTTCAGTAGGAATAATTTCATCTTCCAGTCATATCTCCCTGCACATACCAACACTACATACTACTGGAGGCACACAGCTGACTTCAAAAATGGTCTCTCAGAGAAAATGACTCTTTTTATTGTGTTTTTATGGTATTTTGATTCATATTTTATAATAAAGTAACTTTTAAAGTTCCCCAAATGCAACATTATTTCTATGTTTCCCTAAGAACAAAAAAAATGTGTATGGTCTTTAAAAATAAAAAAAATCTTTTTGTAAGCCAACATTTATATTTTCTATTGAAAACGTGCTACTGCAATAAAGTGGTTTATGTTAATATATTAAAAAAAAAAAAAGCTGTCAAAACCTGCATGAGTTGTTTCAGCACTAGAAATGAAAACCAGCAACAATGAAGATGTGCTGCCTTCATTTTGGCCATGTGCCACAACTCTAAAGAGGAGTCCATCTAGAACATGCACTGCATTACCCTGTTGAGCGAGCTATTGGCGCTTTTCTTTTCCCCTAAAGTAAAACATTTTTGACAAGCAACTCATCTATAGCCATTTCGCACAGCTTTTCTTTCATTTGCATTCGCATTAGAAAAATGAGATTATGTAAAAGCGAACGTGGAAGTGCTCACCACAGAGTGCAAACAGGGAACCCCGCATCCGAGGTGATAATCCAAACCGAGCTGACAGCAGATAGGATGCGAGATCCATGATTGGCAATTTAAGCAACACCAAGTGAAATATGAGCAGCAACATCACATCACAAATCATTGAAACAAAGGGACTCAACCTTTTTCAGGTTAACTTAATAGGGGCTGGACAAAACAAGATTGGACACTTTATAGGAAAAGAAATAAAAAGAGAATGTTTCTAAACACTTTAACCATTCTGGGAATAATATTGGGAGAAAATAATGCTTTAGCTATGACTCTATTGAAAAAACAATACATTTTGGCTCATCCCAACGCTTTGATTTTATTGTTAGAAAATCTCCAGGTTTACAAGCACATGATGCCAAGTTTTAAAAATATTGTAAGAGAGTCAATTTTCAATGCAGTTCCAGAGAGCCACAAACACAGAAGTCATTAACAAATAATGGGCTTTGTGTGCATGCTGATATTTTATTTATTTATCACACCTCATTTTGTAAAACATTCCTCTGTCACTAAAAAGGACAGAAATAGGCAACACAAACAGTTGTTCTACCATACATCATATGCTTGGATGAAATTTCTAAAATAAGAAAGTAGCTGCATCATGTTTGTTAGCTGCTGATGTAAGCATTTAAAAAATATTTTGACATCTGGAAAAAATGAAAATAAAATATATCAGATAGTATGGTGACTGTAACAACCTGGCTCAGATTAGCCTTAGATTCTAGCGTACTTAAGAAGAGATTTTGCACAACTTCAATGGTAAGAAAAATGAATGGGTTCCAGAAGTTTTTTAAAAGCACCACAGAAGAGGCAGCACCAAATAGTTATAAGAACAGTTTGCTTTTTAAAAATCACAATCTA